>NC_043007.1:22758957-22761457 GCF_006345805.1 Octopus sinensis
GTTGGACAGTTTTGTGTCCGATGAACGGGAACGTGAAACTCTGAGTACAGCTTTTGTTATATTTCTGCTGCTTTTAAATAAGTATATTTAATATATATATATAATATATATATATAATATATTATAAATAGATATATACTTACATATCTATATATCTATATACTTACATATATATATATGTATATATATATGTATATATACTTACATATATGCACACACCCACCCATGTTTATGATGTGTGTGTGTGTGTGTCGGGGGTGGGTGGGTGCATGTGTGCGTGTGGGGGGGGGCATGTGCTGTCAGAGTGCTTCTCATAACTTCCTTCCGCATAGTTCAGTCAAATTAATAAGTATTAATGTTTCAAGGACAAACAGATGGAAAAAGCCTGTTCAACCTCTGCGATCCTTCAAAGATTAAATTCAGATTTGAAAGATATACTTAACACATTTTGTTCTAAATACCATGGCTAAAGTGACACTTGTATAGGTAGTAGTAGTAGTAGTAGAGGTGGTGGCGGCAGGGTGGGGGTAGTGGTGGTGGTGGGGATGATAGTTAGTGGTGACGGTGGTGATTATGGCCCATGGTTGTTGTTATTGGTTGTTGGTTAGCCCCGGGTTAGCTCCGATCTTGGAAACCTGATGAACAAAAGCAATCCAGACATGACTATCTCTTTTACTTTTTTCATATCTCGGCCTTGACTCATTAGATCACTCTTTGTAGGTCTAGGTTTAGTGTGTGGAAAAGATTTGGCTGCTATTTCTAGCGAGTTGAGCAAGTTCAAGGACAGTGTGATGGTGGTGGTGGTGGTGGTGGTAATGTTGGTGGTACTGGTGGTTATGGTGCTGATGGTTGTGTTGGTGGTACTGGTGGTGGTGGTGGTGGTACTGATGGTTGTGGCTGTGGTTGTGCTGGTGGTAGTGATACTGGTGATGGTGGCGATGGTGGTGGTACTGATGGTTGTGGTGGTGGTGGTGTTGGTTGGTGGTTTGGTGTGGTGGGGTGGTTTGGTGGTGTAATGGTGATGGTGTGTGGTTTGGTGGTGTGGTACTGATGATTGTGCTGGTGGTGGTGGTGGTGGGGGTGGTACTGATGGTAGTGGTTTTTGGTGGTACTGGGGTTATGGTGGTACTGATGGTTGTGGTGGTGGTGGTGGTGGTGGTAGTGATATTGGTGATGGTGGCGGTGGTGGTGGTGGTACTGATGGTTGTGGTAGTGGTAATGGTGTTGACGATACTGGTGGTGGTGGTGGTGATGGTGGTGGTGGTGGTGGTGTTCGTGATACTAATTGTGATAAGGATAGTGGTGTGGGGGGGCATAATTTAGGGTGTGGTTGGTAATTACTATGGTTGTGATGGCCGTTGTAGTGGTGGAGGTGGTGGTGGTGATGGTAACGATGATGGTGATGGTGATGATGATGGTGGCGATGATAGTAGCAATGGTGGTGGTGGTGGTGGTGGGAATGGTAGTGTTGGTAGTGGTAGTGATGGTAGTGGTGGCGGTAGTCTTGGTATTGGTGTTGGTACTGTCGATGGTAGTAGCTGTAATTGTCATGTTCATTGGTTGGTGGCATCGACAGTAGTTGTACCAACACTGGTGGTTCCATAGCTTGTGGTGATAGCAACGATACCATTCAACGGAGTCTGTGGGGTATCATAATGATGGTGGTATGCATATGTAGTTGATGAGGGTGACGGTGGTGGCATTGATGATGGTAGCATTGACGATGGTGGCATTGATGGTGGTGTGGATTACCAGAGCACATTAGCAAACAATGTCGTATCCTACTTAATTTCGCTTTTTAGTTCAATGGAAATGGTTTCGAGAAATTCCTATGTTTCAAGTGACTTAGTTATGATCTGCTCAAATCTCAAGCCACAGCAGAAAATTGGCAGATTTTAAGATTTGGAAGAATCACGTCCAGTGGAGGCGCAATGGCCCAGTAGTTAGAGCAGCGGACTCGCGATCGGAGGATCGCAGCTTCGATTCCCAGACCGGGCATTATGTGTGTTTATTGAGCGAAAACACCTAAAAGCTCCACGAGGCTTCAGCAAGGGGTGGTAGCGACCCCTGTTGTACTCTTTCGCCCCAACTTTCTCTCACTTTTTCTTTCTGTTTCTAGAGTAATGCTGCGATGGACTGGTGTCCCGTCCAACTGGAGGGAACACATATGTCACAGAAACCGGGAAACCGGGCCCATGAGCCTGGCTAGGCTTGGAAAGGGCATATAAATATATAAAAAAAATTGTATCACATCCAACAATTTGCTCTTTAATCCTTTTGGTATGATATTTCTGTTGAAATACACTGCCCTTGAATCCATTAATTTTTTTTTTTAAATTAAGAATTTAGTAAAATAACTTTGTCATAGGCGCAGGAGTGGCTGTGTGGTAAGTAGCTTGCTGACAAACCACATGGTTCCAGTTTCAGTCCCATGGCATGGCACCTTGGGCAAGTGTCTTCTACTATAGCCTCGGGTGACCAAAGCCTTGTGATTGGCTTT
>NC_043007.1:22763957-22768957 GCF_006345805.1 Octopus sinensis
GGCATTAGTACTTTTTACATGACACCAGCACCTGGGGGCCATCAACACAAGGCTGAGATGTACGTAGAGAACATGATTGTATGTACAAATAGCCGCAGTTTTACTCGTCATGGTTTCTCAAGAACAGCAAATCTGATTTCTTTATTGCCCACAAGGGGCTAAATATAGAGGGGACAAACGGATTAAGTCAATTATATTGACCCCAGTGCGTAACTGGTACTTATTTAATCGACTCCGAAAGGATGAAAGGCAAAGTTGACCTCGGCGGAATTTGAACTCAGAACGTAGCAGCTGATGAAATGCCGAAAAGCATTTCGCCCGCCGTGCTAACGTTTCTGCCTGAAGTCTTTCTCACCCCTTCCTGAGTGTAGCCCTTCCTTCCACAGGTTCCTTCCACAATTAGAGATCAGCACTTCTTTATGTAGCTGTTCCCATCCATTACCACCACATGGTTATACTGGAGCAGTTCTTCTCTCTTGAACATCATCATCATCATCATCATCATCATCATCGTTTAGCGTCTGCTTTCCATGCTAGCATGGGTTGGACAGTTCAACTGGGGTTTGGGAAGCCAGAAGGCTGCACCAGGCCCAGTCTGATCTGGCAATGTTTCTACGGCTGGATGCCCTTCCTAACGTCAACTACTCCGTGAGTGTAGTGAGTGCTTTTTACGTGCCACCAGCACAGGTGCCAGACGGGGCTGGCAATGGCCACGGTCGGATGGTGCTTTTTACGTGCCACCGGCACGGAGGCCAGTATTTATATATATATATATAGTAGATGTGTGTGTATGTGTGTGTATCATTATTATCGTTTAGTGTACGCTTTCCATGCTAGCATGGGTTGGATGGTTCAACTGGGGTCTGGGAAGCCAGGAGGCTGCACCAGTCTGATCTGGCAATGTTTCTACGGCTGGATGCCCTTCCTAACGCCAACCACTCCGTGAGTGTAGTGGGTGCTTTTTACATGCCACCGGCACAGGTGCCAGATGGGGCTGGCAAACGGCCACGGTCAGATGGTGCTTTTTACGTCCCACTGGCACGGGGGCGCTAATAATGCTTTGTGGTTAAATAGCTTGGTTGTTGATGATAGTTTTGAGTTATATGACGAATTCCTACAACAGCTAATGAAGAGCTGTTGATGGAGACAATTAACTCATAATCACTTATGTAACTGATGAAAAACAATAGGAATTCCTACTTCAACAATTGAGTATCTGCTGATAAGAAGGATACCTCCTCCGTTCTCCCACACCGGCAGTCGACCTTGTCATCTCTGAGAGTGACATATGTGTTGGGTTAATTATTCATGAGCTTAGAATTAATAGCATTTAAGTATATCAACAAAAAGCTGGATGTCAAATATACTCACACACGCACATCGCATACATATGCATACATGCACATTCAAACATACAAAGATAAATATATCTACACACACCATATATATATATATATATATATATACACATACTTCCACATGTATATTCACAGACACATGTACTTATGAATATACGTGCATATATGTATGCATATATATATATACATATATATATATATATATTATATATTACACACACACTCACAATAGTATACATATCAATACATGCATATGTATATATATACAACACATGTACATATGAATATACTATGTATAATGTATGCATATATATATATGTATGCAATATATATGATATTATATATTATATATAGACACATATATAACACACACACATACATACATACATAAATATATATATATATATATATATATATATATTATATATATATAATATATATATTATATATATATATATATGGATACTATATTTCACGCACATACATATATATATATATGCATACATACATGAACATATATATTTATACATATATGTAAATGTGTGTGTGTGTGTGTGTGCACACACACGTGTGTACATACACATACATATATAGAGAGATATGTACATATATGCTGCCCCAGCATGGCCAGAACCTCAAGACTGAAACAAAAGAATAAGAGAGTATACATATGTATGCGCACTCGCATGCGTGCGTGTGCATATGTATGCATGTATATATGTGTATGTATGTATATATGTGTGTATGTATGTACGCATGCATGCATGTATGCATATATGAAAGAATGTTTGTACGAACGTACGGTTAACAGAGAAAGAGAAGGAAAGAGAGAGACGTGGGAAAGAGAGAGAGAGAGGGAAAGAGAGATAGATAGATAGATAGATAGATAGATAGATAGATAGATAGATAGATAGATAGAGAGAGAGAGAGAGATTTAAGCCATCCTAATGATAGTTAACCATCGCTATCACATGACAGAATGCATTCTCTGCACTTTGATAAAAAAAAAAGAAAAATATCTCTTATATACTTAGGGAAACAAACTGATATAATGACCACTTTAGGGTAAGAGCGATGGGGAAGCACAGAATGGTAAGAGAGAATGGTATGTTACTTGGTTGAGAACCATGCAATACTCTTCACAGTAATTTCTTTGGCAATTGACATTTTTCCTAAAGTTCAAATCCCAACAGGTTAGTATTCACTTGTCCTTTATCAGTCTGGGCCAATGTGGAGTGGAGACACTCACCCAAATGCGCGCACATGTATGGGAACATGGCACACATGCATGCAGGCACACACACACACACACACACACACACCACCACACATATCTACACATACACACACACACATATCTACACATACACACACACTCACATACACTCCCATGCACATACAGGCATACACACACATACACACACATACATATATGTATATATGTGTGTGTGTATATATATATATATATATGTAGAGAGTGTTAGGTGTGATGTTCAGAATTGAATATATATAGATACCACACACCACACACACATATATATATATACATATATATATAATATATATATATACTATATATATATATATATATATATATATATATATATAATATATATATATATATATATATATATATGTATATATATATATATACATATACATACATAACCCATACATACATATATACAAATATTACATCTATCTATCTATCTATAATATATATATATATATACCCACACACACACACACATATATATGTATGTAAAATAAATAACAGTAAGTAATACACTCAGTTTCTATCAAATTGGATGTAATCCATAGCAATTATAAATATGTTTGCATGTGGGTATATATGTGTGTGTGTGCGTATATATGTGTGTGTATATATATACATATATAAATGTGTGTGTTTGTGTGTGTATATATATATATTTGTGAGTGTGTATGTGTGCATGTGTGTGTGTGTGTTCTTAGAAAAGGACCTCATGCCTATGCCCGGAGAAATAAAATCAATAGAACAGACAGAAGAGATGACATTTAGTTTGGAAAATAAATGAAAAAACAACACATGGTTATTTAGCTTATTTCTGTTTGAGAAGTTAGGACTACAGAGAGGCTTTTGTTTTAGCACATCTGTCAAAACAAATACCAAAAAAGAGAAGAAAAAAGAAAAGAAAAAGAAAAAAAAAGAAGAAAAAGGAAAAAAGGAGAAAAAAAGGGAATTAAAATTATGGTTATAAATGCAATAGCAATTTTGCAGTTGTTGTTGGTGTTGTTTGTTGTCTTTTTGTTGTTATGGCTGTTGTTTGTTGAAACCATTGTCGTCATGTCGTCATCATTGTCATCGTTATACACATTGTTGTCGTCGTCGTTGTCATCTCACCATCATCATCATCATCATCGCTGTCGTTGTCGTCGTCATCGTCAGCATCATCATCCTCATCACCATTATCACCATCGTTGTCGGCGTTGTCATTGTTGTCATCATCATCATCATCATCATCGCTGTCGTTGTCGTCGTCATCGTCAGCATCATCATCCTCATCACCATCGCCGTCGTTGTCGGCGTTGTCATTGTCGTCGTCATCATCATCATCATAATCATCATCATCATCATCAGCAGCAGCAGCAGCAGCAGCACCATTCATTATTGTCACCGTCACCTCTACCATGACGACGACCACCACCACCACCACCACCAATCACCACCACCACCACCACCACCACCACCGCCATCATTGCCATCATCACCATCATCACAACCATCACCAACTTCTGCAACAGTACCATCATCATTTGTGAGTTGAGTTGGTTGAATTGCTGAAATGTCAGAAAAACCCAAAAAAAACTCCTTGCCCTATTTATTCTGGTTCTTCATGTTACAAGTCCAAATCCTGCTGAGGTCAACTTTGCCTTTCATCCCTCCAAGGGTGGATAATTTAGGGTACTGATGAAGCACCTTATTTTTTATCAGTGTAATTAACAACCCCAGCCCCAAATTTCAGGTCACGAGTCAAAATTTGAAACCATTGTTATTATTATTATTTTAATGTAAGGCATGCTCTTTTACTTGTTTCAGTCATTTGACTGCGGCCATGCTGGAGCAACTCAACCCCGGGACTTATTCTTTGTAAGCCCAGTACTTATTCTATCAGTCTCTTTTGCTGAACCGCTAAGTGACGGGGATGTAAACACACCAGCATCGGTTGTCAAGTAATGCTAGGGGGACAAACACAGACACACAAACACACATATATATATATACATATATACGACGGGCTTCTTTCAGTTTCTCTCTACCAAATCCACTCACAAGGCTTTGGTCGGCCTGAGGCTATAGCAGAAGACACTTGCCCAAGGTGCCACACAGTGGGACTGAACCCGAAACCATGTGGTTGGTAAGCAAGCTACTTACCACACAGCCACTCCTGCGCCTATACTAGCCATCTCAATATGGCTAACCCCTAAGGGTGAATGTTACTGTACCTTGTAGCCCCAGGAGAACATCGTCTCCAGCTGGCTTTAGGCACACTTTCTGTGCCCTTATGGTATTTGCAAAGGGAGCTAATCCCTCCCTCGTCAACCTAAGTGACACGCACGGACTGCAGTTTCTAGGTATTTGTCTGTCTTCAGCGTACGGTA
>NC_043007.1:22773957-22786457 GCF_006345805.1 Octopus sinensis
GTAGAAAGTATTTTGCGTATTATTATTATTATTATTTTATTATTATTATTATTATTCTATGTTTGACTTTTGTTTTACATTTGCACAAGCTGGCTCCAAGTCTCACCCAGAGACCTCAAGAGACAACAAGTTGGAAGTTCATGTTGGTGTTATGCCTAGGGTGCCATATATTTGGTTTTGTACTTAGTGTTGTACTAGTGAATGCCTAAAGAACCATACGAAAATTATGTTTGTTTTAAAACTTGAGATTACGTAGAAAGTATTTTGCGTATTATTATTATTATTATTATTATTATTATTATTATTATTCAGGTCACTGCCTGGAATTGAACTTGGGATCTTGGGGTTAATACCCCACTCTCTTAACCACTATGGGCATATGGTGTAGTGGTTAAGAGTGCTGGGTACTAACCCCCAGATTCTGAGTTCGATTCCAGGCAGTGAGCTGAATAATAATAATAATGATAATAATAATAATAATATATTTCTTTATTACCCACAAAGGGCTAAACACAGAGGGGACATACAAGGACAGGCAAAGGGATTAAGTCGATTACATCGACCCCAGTGCGAAACTGGTACTTTATTTATCGACCCCGAAAGGATGAAAGGCAAAGTCGACCTCGGTGGAATTTGAACTCAGAACGTAACCGCAGACGAAATACCTCTAAGCATTTCGCCCGGCGTGCTAACGATTCTGCCAGCTCGCCACCTTGATGATAATAATAATAATATTAGTCATGTCCTCTGTAGTCTTGATCTTCCTACAAAATGTTCGTAACCCTTTTCTTTTTTGTGCAATTCTTTGTATTGATCAAATAGGTTGACATTTTCCAAGCTTCGCTGACGAAGTCCAATAAGATCGAAAAATGTCTGTTACTGTAACCATCCTTGCTAGCAAGGATCAAATTTTTCCTTAAGCATAGAAATTAGATATTAAAAATTAATTTGGAATTTCTTGAAATTCACTCTTCCCTATTTTGCGAGTCTCTAATGAATGCCATTAGGTTTTTAGTTTCTTTCTCCAATGAAAAGAAAAGCTTCAGTTCATTAAAAATTTTCTGAGTAAACCATTTTAGATAATACAAGCAAATGTTTATCTCTTCCATGTCATGAGCTTACTTGAGTTATTTCCTTTACTTCTATCTATCTATCTATCTATCATTATTATTATTATTGGTACATAGGGTCAATCCTAGCTGTTTCCTTTTGGAGCACATCTACTTATTCCATTATAATAACCCCACCTCCTCTCTCTCTATCTATCTATATATAATATATTATATATATATAATATATATATATATACAAATTGAGATAGGGGTTGTAAATGAACCCTCCATGGGATAACATATATCCTATATACTGCTAGTGAAGTACCCAACAAAGTTAATACATAAATGTTAAGGATGCGATGCAATCAATTCATTTACTGTATATATGGGCAAAGGTAAAATGATTACCACAAATTACTAATACAAGATAAGAAAATGGAGAAATACATCTAAATCAAATATCAATTACCAGATAATACTCAATCACATACTTTATTAAACCACCACATAAGAGACTGTAGGGTTAAAGTATGTGATTGAGTATTATCTGGTAATTGATATTTGATTTAGATGTATTTCTCCATTTTCTTATCTTGTATATATATATATATATAGACTTATGGTGAAGCTTTCTGCGTTGGGTGTAAGAGACGAACTCTATAACTGGTTAAAGTCCTTTATTTTCGGCCGAAAAGAGGTTGTCACAGTTCTAGGACAGCACTCTTCGCCCTATGAGATGACATCTGGTGTGCCGCAGGGATCTGTTCTTGGCCCCCTTTTATTTGTTGCATATGTTAATGACATAGATGCCAACTTAAAGAATGCCACAGTGCTGAAATATGCAGATGACATCAAGTGTACCTCGAAATAAAGAGGTCAAATCCTATACACTATGGATCTCTATTGCAAGCAAACCTGGACACAATGCAGCAGTGGATCATGGACTGGCAACTCAAGCTGGCTGGGGACAAATGTACACCATGCATTTTGGGGAGGAGAAACCCAGCGTCCACCTACTCCCTCCACAACACTAGTCTCAAAAAGTCTTCTAGTGAACGTGACTGGGTGTTATTGTCGACAGTGATTTGCGTTGGGACAAAACACATCGCCAAAAAATGTCAAGAAGGCGAGGGTGTCTTGGCATCACTCACCAAATCCTTTGTGAGCCGCTCTCCGGCTATCTATCTGTGGCTTTATATAGCTATGGTAAGACCTCACCTGGAATTTGCATCACCGGTCTGGAACCCTATCTTGCCCAGGACATCAATCATCTGGAAGCTGTTCAGCGACGTGCAACCAAAAGAATACCCTCCATCAGGCATTTGCCATATCCTTGAACGCCTTACTTCCCTGGGCATGGACACATTGAAACTCCGATGTCTGGCAGCTGACCTGGCAGAACCCATAAAATTATCAACCATCGCACAAACAATAACACTGAGCACCTCTTCAAACTCCACCCATCTAACACCCGTGGACATATTTACAAAGTAAGAAAAAACAGCACAGCTCCCATGACTTCAGGAAACATTTTTTCACGCTGAGAGTTGCTGAAGCGTGGAACAAACTGCCGGCATCGGTTGTTAGTTGTCGGAGCACTGCATCCTTCAAGACTTCCATGCTTCCTGAGATTGCCAACACTACACTTGATTTTCTCCCCTCCATACAACCCAAGCATGTTCACTTTCAGACACTTTCTACATTACTGCATGTACTTTATATGTACTTTATATGCACTTTCTGACAAGTTGTGGTGCACCTGAGCACTGTATACAATAATTTCATTATTATTATTATTATTATTATATATATTATATATATATTTCTTCTACTTGTTTCAGTCATTTGACTGCGGCCATGCTAGATCACTGCCTTGAAAAAGTAAAGTATATAGGTGCAGGAGGGCTGTGTGGTAAGTAGCTTGCTTACCAACCACATGGTTCCGGGTTCATTCCCACTGCATGGCACCTTGGGCAAGTGTCTTCTACTATAGCCTCGGGCCGACCAAAGCCTTGTGAGTGGATTTGGTAGACGGAAACTGAAAGAAGCCCGTCGTATATATATATATATATATATATATAATGCGTGTTTGTGTTTGTGTGTCTGTGTTTGTCCCCCTAGCTTTGCTTGACAACCGATGCTGGTGTGTTTACGTCCCCGTCACTTAGCGGTTCAGCAAAACAGACTGATAGAATAAGTACTAGGCTTACAAAGAATAAGTCCTGGGGTCGATTTACTCGACTAGAAGGCGGCGCTCCAGCATGGCCGCAGTCAAATGACTGAAACACGTAAAAGGGTAAAAGAGCTAGTGTAGGGTTCGAACCCACGACATTCGCTCTAACCAACAAAAGCTAACCGGCCATATATATACGTTCTAGTTTAGTATCTTCAAACTCTAGTTACCAGTAAGACTAACAACCAATATTTAAAAAAATTTCCAATTCTTTTTTTTTTTCTGCTTCCGGCCAAACTGGCGTGGCTTAAGGGAAGCAACTCTGTACAGCCAACACTTTTATATATTTATTACATCAAATAACTGTTTCCTCATATTTTCTATTGATTTATATCGAGATGAAAGTAATTTAGACGGAGGAAAATTAATGAAATGTTATAGCAGTATTTTTCACTGACATTGATACATCTAGTATAGCTGATGTCTATGAATTATAATAATAATAATAATAATAATAATAATAATAATAATAATGAAATTATTGTGGATTACTCCTGTGAATCTAACAATCATATATAATTCCTAGGTTATGATGCTGGTATCATAGATGTTGAATCCAGATCAAAGAAAATAACAGTTATCTTACTAATTAAAAGAATTTCAAATCGGTGTCTGATTGTGTCCCTTGGGGAATCGCTCTTTGTTGAGTGGAGACACGTTCAAACACGACCGTTTCTACAAACAACATCGAACGAAATGGCGTTACTTCGGGATTATACATTGGATCCGATCCTGGTAAATCGGTAAATCTACGATGGATTACATTGTGACAGTGTTTTAGTCGTTTCCACACCTAAACCGAAAATGTTGCCGTGGCCTGCCAAAGAAGTTTCTTTAATATGTCGCGGTCTTTCGGAGTCATCGGAACTTCCACTACTCGACTCCACCGAAGTTGTCAACTTGCATGGCAACGATTTTACAGTGATCTCCACACAACTATCCAACTTGCTCTACCTCAGGGAACTTGACCTGTCGTCCAACAGAATTTCAAGCATGAAAGCACTCAGTAATCTCAGAATGCTCCGAATATTGAACCTTTCGTGCAATTTCATCCGAAAGGTGGAAGGTATGGCATCGCTCTCATCTCTCCTAATTTTAAACCTCAGCCATAATCAAATTGAGGACGTTAGTGGGTTTAAAGAGGTAAGCGGGAGTGATTATTCCCTGAGTGTTGTTTCTCTTTACGATAACAGGATTGCTAACTTAAGTCATCTGGTTACTTCTCTGAGAGATTGCTCCAATATCCGCTGCCTTACTTTAGAACAAGACGATCTGACCAATCCGGTTTGCAGCCAAATTGACTATCGGCAGCGACTCCTTTCGCGATTAACTCAGATCCTTGTTTTGGATAATGTCTCCAGAAGCGGTGAAATCCTAAGAATAGGTGATATCCCTGGTATTGCTTTACGAAACCCTGGCTCGAGTGTAGATTTCCCCGTCTCTGTGGGCCCAAGTTCCTACGACTCCTTTAAAAGTCAGTCTGGCCGTTTCGACAGTAAAACCCCCAGAAGTAGTATGGATTCACAATCTCTGTGCGAAATAAAGACGCCCCAAATCGATCTTGTTATGGAGAAATATAAATATAAATACTATTCCGATAATGGTTCTGATTCAGGGAATAACTTGCGAAACTCGGAGAACGATGAATTTAATGGCCCTCCTGGGACGTCTAGTTTAAGTATGGAATCAACGAGGGGTGAAAGTCTGACAATAGAACCTCACAACAGCAGTAATGATAGTAATGCTTTGAGAAAGAGTAATGGAACTAGTGAAATATTGCCAAAGGCTAAGGAAAGGTCAAGCAAGATTGCTAAACCGACTAAGGTTTCTGCTAAACCAGTGCAGAAACCTCTCAAAACTTGTATCAAAAGTAAAAACCCCAGTGAGAACCCGTCAAAGCCGAATCTTTGCAGCAGTAAGCAAGCGGACTCTCGTGCTGGTGGTAAAAAGTCAGGAGTAAAAGTTGATAATGAAGTTCAGCAGAGTGATAAGGAGTACAGGGATGTGATTGAAAGTACGTACAAGCATTTGATTGAAGAACTCGCAGAGGAACGGTCTCGCTGCTGGAAAGCTGAGCAGGCTTTAAAAGAAATGACCGCTTCTGTGAACCACGCCAGGGCAAGTTCACAAGAAATAAAGACACAGTACGAAAGATTGATTCAAGAAAACAACCACTTAAAAGAGTGTTTTGACAAAGAAAAAATGCATAACGTAAATCTGGAGCAAAAAATTAGCTCTATGGACCAAAAACTTGAGGATCTCCAGCAAAAACTAAATGCAGCAAAAGAAAACAGTGAAAGTCAGAAAGCTCTTTTATCAGAAGTTCAATCTGCTGCTATCGAAAGAGAAAACCATCATATGAAAATATTAAATGAAGAGAGAAAACGGTTTGAAAAGGAGCGCCAACTTTCAGCCGTTGCAACAAAGCACTCTGGTGACTTAAAGAGTTCTGTGACTTCTTTACAAAAACAAGTTACCGAACTGCAACAGTTGCTGGCATCTCGGGAACTTGAACACAAAGATGAACTGCGTGACAGGTTTAAATTAGGCAGTAAAGAGCTTCGCAGTGTGATCGAAAGGGAGTTGAAACATGTTAAATTGCAATATGAAGATCGCATGAAGCTTCAGGCTGAACGCACTGAAATGATGGAGAAGCATTATAAGAACGTAGAGAAGGAGTTGAATGATGCTTTGCAGCTTGAGTCAGGCCAAGTGAATCAACTTGAACTTGCTTGTGATTCAATTGTGAAAGAAAACGAGCTCAATAAACAGGCTTTAATTGCTGCTCAGATGAGGGACAAGAAAAAGAGTGAAACCCTTTCACAGTTGACAAATGTTGTTAAGAAACAAAAGGATCAGATTTCAGATCTCTTGAAATCGGAACAAGAAATGACTTCCAAACACAAACAACAAATGGAAGATGCTAATCAGCATCTGGCAGAGATGCAGAAGAGAGCAACTCAAAGTGACAAATTAAAGCACGACTGTTTGACATATCAAGCTCAGATTGAAGCGCAAGAGTCACTTATTGTGGGTTTGCGTGCTGAACGGAAGGTTTGGGAGAATGAACTTGCTCAACAAGGGACTTCTCTTGCTCAAGATCGTGGTCGGCTCGAAGTCAAGTTGGAATCTCTTGAAGTCGAAATTGAGTGTCTGAAGAAGCAGCTGAAATCTGAGGTAGATACAGTAAAAATAAAGACGAAAATCATCGATGACCAGGCTGAATCAATAAGATCCCTGAAAGCAGAGTTGCACCAGAAGGATGAATTAATAAAGGGTATCCGTGAAGATGCTTACAAGGCACAAAAAAAGATTGAAGATGAACTGATGCTTGAACAGGACGCCAGACAAGAAAGCCAGTTTACAATTGAAAAACTTGAAGATCGTAAAGCAGAACTGAAAGGCCAACTTGCCGAAGTGGTAAAAGACCTCGAAAGATCTCAGAATGCTCATTATTTGTTAAAAGAGCATTGGAAAGAAAAATCTGATTTGATTGGTACTTTAGAAACTCAGGTAAAGCAAGCGAAATCGATTTGGGAGAACAAAGAAAAAAATTTACTGGAGGCTTGTGAGAAAGCGAAAAGTGAACTGAAAAAAAATGAAGAGAAAATGTCCAAAATGGACAGTTTGTTCCGACAACAGTTGGATGATAAGGAAAGTGCACACCAAAAAGCCCTGTCTCAGTTGGCCAAAGATCAGCAACTGGAATTAGACAATGCTCACCGAAGAATTCTAGATCTTGAAGATGAGATGAGGGAAATTTTGAAAGAGAGTAATAGTGTACAAGCCAAAATGTCCAAACTTGCTATTTTCTTTGGTAACATGGCACCGGAAATCAATAGATGATTTCAGAAATTTTCACACGTCTATATACAGATGGGTGATAAATGTATTAGGGTAGACCCAAGTAAACATCAACAAGTTGCCCTATTTTTGGTGTGGAAGTAAAAAGATATTTGATGCAGTATAATAATGTACCTCAAGTACTGCAGATTGGAATTGAATTGAATAGGAACACAGCTTCAATCTAAAGGATAAATTAACAAGAGATAAAAAATAGCAGCACAAAGTGAGGTATTGAACATTTAAGAAAAGAACAGAACTGAGATCCAATAAGCAAGATAACTAAGATGGCGAGCTAGCAGAGTTGTTAGCATGTCAGGCAAAATGCATAGCACCTGCCTGCATATTCTGAGATCAAATTCTGCCAAGGTTGACTTTGCCTTTCACCCTTTCAGGGTCAATAGAATAAGTACCTATTTCTTTATTACTCACAAGGGGCTAAACATAGAGGTGACAAACAAGGACAGACACAGGTATTAAGTCGATTAGATCGACCCCAGTGCGTAACTGGTACTTAATTTATCGACCCCGAAAGGATGAAAGGCAAAGTCGACCTCGGGGGAATTTGAACTCAGAACGTAATGGCAGATGAAATACCTATTCTTTACTACCCACAAGGGGCTAAACACAGAGGAGACAAACAAGGACAGACATAGGTATTAAGTCAATTACATCGACCCCGGTGTGTAACTGGTACTTAATTTATCGACCCCAAAAGGATGAAAAGCAAAGTCGACCTCGGCGGAATTTGAACTTGAACATAGCAGCAGACGAAATACCGCTAAGCATTTCGCCCGGAGGGCTAACGTTTCTGCCAGCTCACCGCTCCCAGTTCAGCACTGGGGCCAATGTAACTGACTTAGCCCCTTCCCCCAAAACTGCCAAAATTTGAAACCAATAAGCTAAATAACTGATTTGATTTAACTGTGAGTAACATAACAGATTATTCTGTCAAGTATAATGCTTATTTATTCACATTGTTTTAAACTGGATTATGTATTATCTCATACTTTTTAGATTTCAAAGATGTGATAATTTATTTTTGAGAATGACATTGCAGGGTAGTTGTGAGAGGCCAGATATGGCCATTCTGAAGATGAAACAATATTTGAGCCTAATACATATATATAGAAATACTGCCAAATCAGACTGGAGCCTGGTGCAGCCTCCATGGCTTACCAGACCCCAGTCGAACCGTCCAACCCATGCTAGCATGGAAAACGGACGTTAAATGATGATGATGATAATATATATATATGTATGTATATGTATATATATATGTGTGTATACATGTATTATATATAGTGAGAAATGTAATGTATATATTTTTATAAATTAAATTCTGAAATTTGTAAATCATTAATGAACTGTTTTATATATATACAGACACACACACACACACACACACTCACTCTCTCTCTCTCTCTTCTCACTCACACACACACACACACACATATACACACAGAGCAATGAGTATTTGGTCTGTCATCTTTATAACTTTCACTACAGTACTGGTTATCTCTGGCTGTCTTCAGTTTTTTCTTTCTCTGCCATAGATATCTAGTGGCCTCGGTTGGCCGTGCTTGAAAAGACATCTTCAATGAAACCAAACAAATGACCCAGCCTATGTTTATTGCTATGATTTAATCAATGAAGAAAGGGCTACACTCTTGCTCTTTTAACAGGGACTTCTGAGATTAGCTAGATGAAGGCATGAAGTCTTCTTCTTCTTCTTCAAATCAAGACTCATGCCATTAGACACAAAGAATAATCTCTAATTCAAGCCTACTCTAAGCTATTAAGAATGCGTGTGGTAACTTGAAGATCCACCCACCACACGCAATAGACTGACTGTCTGGGAATCGAAACTGCATTCTTACGACCACGAGTCTGCTGCCCTAACCACTGGGCCATTGCACCTCCAGGTAAGAAGTTATCCTCAGACCAGAGACCGTGGTTCAAAGTCACTTTGTGGAGCCAGGTGGTGGGTGTTATACTAGCCAATGGATCAGTCTGGCTTTGTGCATGGATTTAGCTATAATCCCAAGGTCATGCATTCCAGGTATATCATACTTCAGTCTGATATGACTCATAAGGCTGGTTACCCAGTTTCTGTGGTGTATATATTGCCCCTGGATGGGATGCCAATCTGTTGCAGGGTTACTCACTTTTGCCAGCAGAGTGGACTGGTGGAATGTGAAATCAAGTGTTTTGCTCAAGAACACAACATCATTACCCAGTCCAGGAATTGAAATCATAATCTTATGATCACGAATCCAACACCCTAACCACCAAGCCACACGTCTCCTCCACAAAAGAAAGGGACACATTGGATAATGTATTCATAGATATTCTTCGACAAGGTAGAACTACCATAACTGGAATGCTATTGGTTATGAGTTTGTCTGATCGGGATTATCCTGGGCCTAAAAACAACAACAACAATAACAATAACAACACCACCACCACCAACAACAACAGTAATCTTTCATTTCTCCAGAAATGACAAAATATGTACCAGTTATTTACTGGAGTTGTGCTTGGTCGAAGAAATCTTTATTTTTCTTTACTGATGAACCCATCTTGGCTATTTATATGAAATAAAAATTATATATTTTTAAAATTTCTTGCTTCTTGTTTATATTTATGTTTCATATATATGTATGTGTCTTATATACTATCTGATACCATGTATTTGGTATTTGTGTTATATAGTATTTATACCATATCCCACCTAATATATTTTGTACTGTATATATATGTATGTATGTATGTATGCATGTATGTATGTATGTATGTATGTATATATATATATATATATATATGACCGTCTTCATTCAGTTTCCATCTCAAACGCAGGATAATGCCAATAATATAGCCTGAACAGGATAAACTACCCCTATTTTGCAGGAAAAAGTGTTAGCGGCCAGCTGTGGCCGCCAACAGACAAAATTTATAATATATATACATATATATATATGTATGTATGTGTATATATATATGTATGTATATATATATGTTTGTCCAGGATAGGACTACACAGCCACTGCAGGAAATGTATCAGGACATGAAATGTAAAAGCCGGACTGGACTATTTTATGCGCAACTCCATTGTCTCCCGAGACAAAAAGGATGCCAACAACAATATATATATATATATATATATATATATATGTGTGTGTGTATATATATATTACACCCCTCACATTCACACCCACACATTAACCATAACAACCCTTATCAACATTCCTCAACTGATCTTTTATGACCTCTTGTGATCTATATATGTGCGTGTCTGTGTGTGTAATCCTGCCTGTATGTATGCATATGTATATCTATATGTGCGTGTATATATATATATATATATATATATATACATGCGTGCGCACACACGTAGTTTGCTTAAAACATTGTGATGCCGGAGTAAAATAAAGAAGACGGAGTGGGGTGGCTTCTAGATTGCGAATAGGGAGATTTAAGCATTAATCCATCCGTTCGTCCGTCCGTCCGTACATAAATACATACATTTGTAAATATATATCTACATCTGTCTGTTTGTCTATCAATCTATATATGATAAATTTCTATCATACTTCTCGTCCTTCCCCACAACATAATCCCATCCGACTGAACACCTCACACAAAATCTTCCATACAAATACAGCAAAGACCAATTTTATGTATCACCATCTTACTGCAACCGAGTTTCAAAATGCCGGCATCTACAATAAATACGTCTGTTTTTTTGTCTCTCTTCATCGCCATCTATTTCCCACATTCTTTCCTACAAACACTCCTCTATATTTCATTATCATATATTCCACGGGTCGATAACACAAAAAGCTCAAGGGTAAATAAATAGCTTAGCAGTAAAAATTATCTACAATTAGGTGTAGTTTGTTCAGTAGCAGATTTGATCCGAGATCGTTTGTAAAAAAAATGGATCTATTGTATCGTGTTTGTATTAGTCACATGATACACATAAATATATCCAGTTTTGTTTTATTTTGTTATAGTAATGCCTTCACAGTGTTTACCGTTCGACAAAATTAAATTAGAAAACTGGACAAAACAGAGAATAGAACTGAAAAAGTAAAAAATAAAAAATAAAAATAAAGAGAGAAAGAAAAATGAGAAAAAAGAAAAAAACCCAAAACAATTCACCACCTTCGGTTGAAAAGTTTGGGACACTGGGAAACCTTTCTTATTTCTTTACTGTCCACAAGGGGCTACACACAGAGGAGACAAACAAGGACAGACAAAAGGATTAAGTCGATTATATCGACCCCGAAAGGATGAAAGGCAAAGTCGACCTCGGCGGAATTTGAACTCAGAACGTAACGCCAGACGAAATACCGCTAAGCCTTTCGCCCGGGGTGCTAACGTTTCTGCCAGCTCGCCGCTAGGAAACCTTTCTGATGGCTATTGAGGCACGCTTGCAGCGTTGCTGCGGGTGATGGCTGAACAGCTAAGCGCCCTCACGAACTGGAACAGCCAAACGCCCTCACGAGCCTCACCAGTTACCTCTGCGAGGCGAGTTGCCAGTGAAGACAGGAATCTCACAGTTCGTGGTCCGTCTCCACCAAACGTCTCGAATGCCCACAGGATGGAAAATGTAGTTGGCCAACAGATCGCGGTATTTCAGGATTTTGTTCCGTTCGACCGCAGAAGCTGTGGATCTCGTCCTGACCGCAGCATTCAGGACGTGAGAAGACGCAAAGGAGTCGCTAACTGTGACATCTCAGACAAGGCATCTGCATTGCGACCAGGGGCACAGGGTGAGGCCGCTAGGTCTCTTTCCATCACATCTGAACAATCCAGATGGTTCTAAAATATTTACCCGGGCCAGGCTCCTCTTGAGTACCAGGTTCAACTCTGTATGACGCGCGAAGCGACCAGCATTCAGGCGGCAAGAAAGGTCATGGGTGCCTGCGGAGTCGAGGAGCCTGTCACAACGACAGATCAAACCAGTGCATACGTCAGCTCCAACTCTGAGGTCAATGGAGACACAAAGTTCGTCCAAGCTGAGTAGGCCACCAACATTAGCCACAGGGATGGCATCAATCCAGTCACCTGAGTATTTGGCACTAGCAGACTGTAAGCGGCACCTTGAAAACTGGTCCAACTGGATGAAGAGGGAGTCGAAGGTGGCCTTCAAAATTATTTTGTTCCATGCTCTCTGACTCCGACAGTTCTCCACCTTCTCAGGAGCAGACAAGCCCAATTCCCTCCAGTATTAGAGAGTTTCATCCAACTCCCTGTTGGAACTGGTTCATGTTGGAGAGGAGAGGATGTTGCTTACCAGGGTGGAGGAAAGGAAGCAGAGGAGAGAGTGGGACGAACACTTACGAAGACCAAGACTTCCAAAT
>NC_043007.1:22790133-22825133 GCF_006345805.1 Octopus sinensis
GCATGGAACTCATCAAGGAAGTAACTAGAGATCGTTCGTTGACCTGATGGCGTAAGGAAGGAAGTAAGGATTGCAGAACTGGACAAACAGTGGATATTTAGTTACATTTCTTGTACATTAAGCTCCGTAACAGAAAATTTTCCAGATAGAAAAATACGTTAATAGATTTCTTTGCACAAGTAAAAAGTGTGCGTTATTAAAATAACTGGCAGTATAGCTCGGCGTTGCTCGGGTTTATTTTCTTTACGACCCTTTAGAATTGGAATTTTTGAAAAGTAAAGATTTTGCATTATGTAGCTTGTTATTCTCTTTAAGTGAACATTTTTCTGGTTGAAATACACCGAAAAATGGTGACACAGTAGTCAAAAAATCGTAAAAAATTTACGATAAGCTGAAATAAAAGATTTTATAGTTCACGGTTAGCAACTAGGGTCGCTATGTATGCGAATAAGAATCCAAATTTAGGGAGGGAGTCTCCCTCGTTAGAACCCAACAGAGAGACCGTCTATCGTAGTGGACAGCAGAATGGTAGGTAAAGCAATTAAAGACATAAAAACCCTGGTCAACCTGCTCCATTGCATCAATATGGATTACGCACGCACACACACACACACAAACACACACACACACACATACACACGCACACACACACACACACACACACACACACCACACACACAATAACAACAAATAGGCGCAGGAGTGGCTGTGTGGCATGTAGCTTGCTTACCAACCATATGGTTCTGGGTTCGGTCCGACTACGTGGCACCTTGGTCAAGTGTCTTCTACTATAGCCTCGGGCAGACCAAAGCCTTGTGAGTGGATTTGGTTGAGAGAAACTGAAAGAAGGGCCCGTTCGTTATATATATATATATATAATATATATATATATATATATATGTATGTATGTATATGGATGTATATATGTATATATATATATATATATATATATATATATATATATATATATATACATATATGTGTATGTATGTATGTGTGTGTGTGTGTGTTTGTGTGTCTGTGTTTCTGCCCCCACCCAACATCGCTTGACAACCGATGCTGGTGTGTTTACATCCCCGTAACTTAGCGGTTCGGCAAAACAGACCGAAACAATAAGTACTGGGCTTACAAAAGAATAAGTCCTGGGATCGATTTTTCTCGACTAAAGGCGGTGTTCCAGCATGGCCACAGTCAAATGACTGAAACAAGTAAAAGAGAGAGTAAAAAGAGTAAATAGAGTAAATAGAGTAAATAGACAATTTATTTTAATTAATGAACTGAAGCGTTACATCATGCAATAAATGAATGAATAAATAAATAAAACCGTTTTCATCAGGTGAACACAGGTGAATAATAACGAGTAGAATTTCTTAAAAAAAAAAAGAACATCGACCCAAATTCGGTCAGAGAGTGAAAAGTTTTTAGTAACAAGTTATAATGAGGACATTGAAATGTGTGAGCATCGGTGGTTCAGTGGTAGAATGCTCGCCTGCCACGCGGGCGGCCCGGGTTCGATTCCCGGCCGATGCACATTGATAATTTTTTTTTTTTTTTAGCTTATAGTCATATCATGTTGAAAGTACCGGTTCTCGTCCGGTCACCGACGTTAAGCAACGTCGAGCTTAGTTAGTACTTAGATGGGTGACCGCTTGGGAGACCTGGGGCTGTAAGCGTAGGAGTGGCTGTGTGGTAAGTAACTTGCTTACAAACCATATGGTTCCCGGTTCAACATGGGCAAGTGTCTTCTACTATAGCCTCGGGCCGACCAAAGCCTTGTGAGTGGATTTGGAGTTAGGGTTAGGGAAACTGAAAGAAGCCCGTTGTATAGATATTATATATATATATATATATATATATATATATATATATCTATATATATGCGTGTGTATATATTTGTGTGTCTGTGTTTGTCCCCCAACATCGCTTGACAACCGATGCTGGTGTGTCGGCAAAAGAAACCGATAGAATAAGTACTGGGCTTACAAAGAATAAGTCCCGGGGTCGATATGTTCGACTAAAGGCGGTGCTCCAGCATGGCCGCAGTCAAATGACTGAAACAAGTAAAAGAGTAAAGAGTAAAGAAAATTAGAGCTTCTCAAGAAAAACACAGACCCAAATTCGGTCAGAGAGTGAAAAGTTTTTAGTATCAAGTTATAATGAGGACGTCAAAATGTGTAAGCATCGGTGGTTCAGTGGTAGAATGCTCGCCTGCCACGCGGGCGGCCCGGGTTCGATTCCCGGCCGATGCACAAAGTGTTTTTTTTTTTTAGTTTACGGCTATATATGTTGAAAGCTACGTCGAGCCTAGTTAGTACTTAGATGCGTGACCGATTGGGAAACCTAGGTGCTGTAAGCGTTACACTATAGGGGTAAGAGTGGCTGTGTGGTAAGCAGCTTGCTTACCAGCCACATGTTCCCGGTTCAGCCCTACTGCGTGGCACCTTGGGCAAGTATCTTCTACTATAGCCTCGGGCCGAACAAAGCCTTGTGAGTGGATTTGGTAAACGGAAACTGAAAGAAGCCCGTCGTATATATATGTAAATATATATATGTGTATGTATGTGTATGTGTACATGTTTGTATGTCTGTGTTTGTCCCCCCCCCCCCCAACATCGCTTGACAACCGATGCTGGTGTGTTTACGTCCCCGTAACTTAGCGACCGATAGAATAAGTTCTAGGCTTACAAAGAATAAGTCCTGGGGGCGATTTGCTCGACTAGAGGGAGTGCTCCAGCATGGCCGCAGTGAAATGACTGAAACAAGTAAAAGAGTAAAAGTAAAAGAGGACGTCAATCATGAAGGCAAACATCGCAAGTCATATGCAATGTTATTACAGGAAGAAATTCAAAACCTTACAGCTGTTTCTGGGATATCCCCGAGTATGGGATATTGCGTCATCAGAGACAAATAGGGAGGGAAATATGGAAAATGAGAATGGTATATATCAATAAGATAACAACATAGAGGACGGGAGTAAAAGAATAAGATGGAAAGAGAGAAGAAAAAAAGAAGCATAAAAGTTACCCAGCGTTTAGATCACTTATGAACTATAAAAACCGCCATACTTTGTGTGTGTGTGCGTTGTGTGTGTGTATGTATATATATATATATATATATATATATATATATTAGATATATATATATATAGATATATGTAGTATGTATGTATGTATGTATGTATGTATAAATACACGTATATATATGTATTAGTTTTTCGTTGGGGCTGGCCAGATTGGAGCAATCTCAAGATTAATCAGCCGAAATTGCGAGGATGATCCGGTTCTTGACTGAAGATTAAAGGCTTCGAATGACCCGTCCGTGTTTTTGCATCGTCTATTTGGATGTTTTGCGTTCTTGTCCCATTTTGTATTTTTTATATATATCTATGTATATAGATATACATACACACACACATATATATACACATATATGTATATAAATACACGTATATATGTATGTATATATATTGTATGTATGTATGTATATATATATATATAATATATTATATATATATATATATATACAACACACATTTATATATTATATTGTGTGTGTTTGTGTTTATGCTGGTCTTTTTATATAGATATGTATGTGAGTGTGTCTTTGTGTTTGCTTGCCCCACCACCACTGTTTGACAACCGGCGTTGGTTTGTTTCTGTTCACCTAACTTGGTGTTTCGGCAAAAGAAACCGACATTAAAAAAAAAAAAAAATTTTTAAGTGGGGTGCGATTTGTTCGACTAAAAGCCTTCAATGAAGGGCCCAAGCTTGGCCTCAGCCCAATGACTGAATCTAGCAAAAGAAAAGGCATAATTATTGTTTCAAACAACATAGGCACAAAGCCAGAAATTTGTGCAGAAGAGAGCAGTTGATATCGACTCCATATTTTCGTCCTTCAGGGTTCGATCATATCGACACCAGACGGACGACATGTAAAGCTAATCTCCGCAGGATTTGAACTCAGAATATAAAGAACCATGCTTAAATACCACAAGGCATTTATTCCGACATTCTAATGATTCTGTCAATCCGCCACCCTCATGCATAAATACATACATGCACACATACATACATACATACATACATACATACATACATACATACATACATACATACATACATACATACATACGTAATACGTATATACATGTTTGTTTCTCTCTCTCTCTCTCCCTCTCTCCCTCTCTCTCTCTCTCTATCTATCTATCTATCTATCTATATATCTATCTATCTATCTATCTATCACTATCTATCTAACCAGCTAGCTAGCTATCAACACACATATATGTACATTCATACACTTTATGTATGGAGACACACACACACACTCACATGCACACACACACACACACACGCTTGTGTATTCATACATAAAAAATGAACTTTCATATCTATATATATATATATTATATATATATATATATATATATATATAATATAGATATATATATTATTTATGTATGTACGCATAATATCTATATATATTGTGTGTGTGTGTTGCGCGCGCGCCTATATATCTATAAATATAAATTTATACATGTGCTATATATATAAAAATATAAATATATACATTTACATAGTATTATATACATACATATATACATACTCACATAAATATTACATACACGCATACACACTCACACACATGCACACACACACTTATATACATATACATATGTATGTATGTATGTATGTATGTATGTATGTATGTATGTATGTATGTATGTATGTGTGTGTGTGTGTGTGTGTATGTATGTATGTATGTATCTATCTATCTATCTATCTATCTACCTATCTATCTATCTATATACATATATATATATTCATATACATATTTATATACGGTGGTAGTCTATATGTATGTGTGTGTTCCCACCCACGCATACATGTATAGGATGATACATCCAGCTGCATTCAGGTATCAACTAAGTGCAGGCTATGGGGGACGGAATCAACTGTCTTTATCTAACTCCCTGCCACCCCAATGCAAGACAGTCTCCCTCTTCACAGAGTGAGATAACAAAGACGATGATTTATCAATCGGTGAGATAAAAGAAAGTCCGCCATCATCGTTTCGCTAATATCTACATCCGTGGGAAAATTATATTTTCACTATATTTTCTCACGGTTCGGTTAATTATATTGAATGAAAATTGGGCTTTATTGAATAGGCAACAGGGCTCAAAGAAAATTCAAATTAATGGGCTGTGGACTTAACGAATTTTCCCAGTGCAGTTGGAACAGTACGCAAAAGTATTCCAGTCAAGATTTGGGAGTGCAATACTTTTAATCATTCGCATTATTGTTGAGCTCAATCATGAATAAATGTTTCTAATATAGTATAAAATTAGAAATTATGATGAGGTGGAAGATTTTTGTCGATTATTTCGTCCCCAGTATTCGAATAGTAATTTATTTAATCGTGGAGGCGCTTGGCTTAGAGGTTAGGGTGTCAGTAACATGATCGTAAGATTGTGGTTTCGATTCGTGGACCAGGCGACGCGTTGTGTTCTTGAGCAAGACACTTCATTTCACGTTGCTCCAGTCCACTCAGCTGGCAAAAATGAGTAACGCTACAATGGACGGGCCCATGAGCCTGGCTAGGCTTTAAGAAAAGGGCGCATTTGTGGAGGCGCAATGGCCCAGTGGTTAGAGCAGCGGACTCGCGGTCAAGGGATCGCGGGTTCGAGTCTCAGACCGAGCGATGTGTGTGTTTATGAGCGAAACACCAAAGCTCCACGCGGCTCCAGCAGAAGGTAATGGCGAACTTCTGCTAATTATTTCGCCACAACTTTCTTTCACTATTTCCTCCTGCATCTATTATACGCCAATAAAACTGGGAAACCAGCCCATTATGAGCCAGGCATGGCTTGAGAAGGAACCAACAAAACACAAAACACATATATATAAGAGAACATAGTGTACGTACGCCGCTATATATATATATATATCTATATATATATATATATATATATATATATATATATATATAAAAACAAAATGGGACAAGAACGCAAAACATCCAGAAGGCGATACAAAAAACACGGATGGGTCATTCGAAGCCTTTAATCTTCAGTCAAGAACCGGATCATCCTCGCAATTCGGCTGATTAATCTTGATTGCTCCAATCTGACCAGCCCCAAGGAAAAACTAAGCTAAGAGCATTAGATTCCTCGCAAATCAGCCGAAATTGCGAGGATGATCCGGTTCTTGACTGAAGATTAAAGGCTTCGAATGACCCGTCCGTGTTTTTTGTATCGTCTTCTGGATGTTTTGCGTCCTTGTCCCATTTTGTATTTATATATATATATATATATACAGGACTATCATAAAGTCTTGATGCATGAAAAATATTAATAATCTTGCTTTTTTTTTATCTTCTCCCACAGACCGAGTAGGAGTTCATCTAAAGAAGGAAGAACTGAACTGGGACTACTCAGTGCACGCGAGGGATGGTTACGTCAACAGACAGCAGATGCTTCCACTGCACTTCATGTCAGTAGGACCCCGCCCCCAATACTGCCTTTCCCGCGGTGGGGAAGTTGGTTAAGAAATTTTTGGGTAGTGTTTTGGGCAAGCCCTGATCCAGACGACCATCTTTAAGGGACGAAACAAAAGAAGCTGTCATGGCTTGGCTGTCGTTCATTTTCGCCTATGTATTCAAACTTTACGGTTACCCTGTACACACACACACACACACACACACACACACATACATACATACATACATACATACATACATACATACATACATACATACATACATACGTACACATAAATTTCATTCTATGGGATGACCACAGTTGAGGGTAGTATTCCGGGTGGTTGAAGACAAATGTACCAGCAGTTTCCTGGTCCCTTCTTCTGAAAGTTTTCTCAATCCATCCGGCCATTCGCCAGTACATTGCCACATCTTTGTGATATGTACACCAAACAGGGTCTTCGTTGCTCATATCAATTCCCTGATCACACACTGTATTTGATTCTGGGATTGCCAATCCTTTTGTTAGCACAAGCTGGCTAATAGCGGAAGGTTTGAAGTTTTCCTGCATTAAATGGCTTATTTTCTTCAGTCCATTTACATATGGCATCTATGCTTTTCTGTAAAAGATTACCGTCGAAAGGTTTCTTGATTGTTTTTCCTACTTTAGCATCGTCAGCATAGCTAGTAAGTGTTGGCTGAAGGCGGCGAGCTGGCAGAAACGTTAGCATACCGGGCGAAATGCGTAGCCGTATTTCGTCTGCCGCTGCGTTCTGAGTTCAAATTCCGCCGAGGTCGACTTTACCTTTCATCTTTTCGGGGTCGATAAATTAAGTACCAGTTACGCACTGGGGTCGATGTAATCGACTTAATCCGTTTGTCTGTCCTTGTTTGTCCCCTCTGTGTTTAGCCCCTTGTGGGTAGTAAAGAAATAGGTATTTCGTCTGCCGTTACGTTCTGAGTTCAAATTCCGCCGAGGTCGACTTTGCCTTTCATCCTTTCGGGGTCGATAAATTTAGCACCAGTTACGCACTGGGGTCGATGTAATCGACTTAATCCGTTTGTCTGTCCTTGTTTGTCCCCTCTGTGTTTAGCCCCTTGTGGGTAGTACAGAAATAGGTATTCCGTCTGTCTTTATGTTCTGAGTTCAAATTCTGCTGAGGTCGACTTTACCTTTCATCCCTTCGGGGTTGATAAATTTAGCACCAGTTACGCACTGGGGTCGATGTAATCGACTTAATCCGTTTGTCTGTCCTTGTTTGTCCTCTCTGTGTTTAGCTCCTTGTGGGTAGTAAAGAAATAATAAGTGAGGCTGTCTACGTAACTGATGGTATGTCCGAGAGAGGTACCATAAAGAGCAGTGGTCCTCATTACTCTGAAGTGCTCCACTCACAATTACTGTCTCCCTACTGAGGGCCCTGTTGGTTGCAACATCTTGATATCTTGATATCGCGGGCTCAAATCTCAGACCGGGCAATGTGTGTGTTTATGAGCGAAACACCTAAGCTCCACGCGGCTCCATTAGAAGGTAATGGCGAACTTCTGCCGAGTCTTTCGCCATAAATTTCTCTGAATCTTTCCTCCTGCATCTTGCAGCTCACCTGCGACGGACCGGCGTCCTGTCCAGGTGGGGAACCTATACGTTAAGGAAACCGGGAAACCGGCCCTTATGAGCCAGGCGTGGCTCGAGAACAAACAAACAAACAAACGTATGTATGTATGTATGTATGTATGTATGTATGTATGTATGTATGTATGTATGTATGTATGTATGTATGTATGTATGTATGTATGTATGTATGTATGTATGTATGTATGTATGTATGTTGTATGTATGTGTGTGTGTGTGTGTGGTGTGTGTGTATGTGTGTGTGTGTGTATGGGTGTGTGTGTGCGTGCGTGCGTGCGTGCGTGTGTGTGTGTTGATTTTAAGAAGTCATGTAACCTTCCAGTTTTCCAATTACATTGTCCCTGTAGGTTGTGACATATCATCCCGTGATCGACCTTATCAAAAGCCTTTGCAAAATCGAGATACATCCACATTTGAGCGATTCATGAGTTTGTTTCAACACCCAGCCATAATGCTGCACAAGTTGTACAAGGTTGCATCGTCCTGAACGGAAGCCATGCTGGGTGTCAGGGAGCAAAGCATTATCTTCGAGGAACCTGATCAGCTCCCTCCTGGCAATACGTTCCATGATTATTTCGTTTACATGAGAGGTTAGCGGGACAAGCCTATCATTTTTAGCACCCATTCTGCTACCTCCTTCATGGATAGGACATACACCTTCCTTTAGTTTTCTGGAAATTAGTTCAAAAGTTCGATCACCAGCTTCCCTCCACCACTCACTGTATATCTTCTTGTTCGTTTTCTCTCTTCCTTCTTCTCTCTCTCTTTTCTCTCTCTTCTTCTTCTTCTTCTTCTTCCTTCCTCTTCTTCTTCTTCCTTCTCTTCTCTTCTTCTTCTTCTTCTTCTTCTTTCTTCTTCTTCTTCTCTTCTTCTTCTTCTTTCTTCTTCTTCTTCTTCTTCTTCTTCTTTCTTCTTCTTCTTCTTCTTCTTCTTCCTTGTTGATGTTGTTGTTGGTGGTGTTGTTGTTCTTCTTCACTACCACTACCATCGCCACCACCATCGCCACCACCACCACCACCACCATCAGCATCATCATCATCACATCATCATCATCATCATCATCCTCATCATCATCATCATCCTCATCATCATCATCATCATCATCATCCTCATCCCCATCATCTTCCTCCTCCTCCTCCTCCTCCTCCTCCTCCTCATCATCATCATCATCATCATTTTCTTCCTACTGTCTTCGTCAAATTTTTCTTCTTCTTCTTCTTCTTCTTCTTCTTCTTCTTCTTCTTCTTCATCATCTTCTTCTCCTCCGCCCCCGCCCCTGTCACTTACTGGTGCTGTTGCTATTGTGATTTGTGACGTTGATAAATCATGAAAGACAGTGTTAGTGAGTGCGCGTGTGTGAGGGACAGAAACAAAGAGAGAGAGAGAGAGAGCGAGAGAAAGAGAGAGAGAGTGAGGGGGAGACGGGATAACGAGAAAGGGAGAAAGAGTGAAGAAGTGAGACAGAGAGAGAGACAGAGAGAGAGAGAGATGGGGGTGGGGGAAAGAGTAATGAATGGCAAGAGCGGAAAAGAGGAGTTGATAAGGCGTAAGAGATATAGGGGAAGGGCTGAAATGGCTTGTGTACATGGGTGTTGTTTGTGGTGGTGTTGGTGGCGGCGAAGGGGATGGAAATAGGGGTGCGGGAGCGGGTGCTGAACACCCCTTTCTCTCGCAGCCTCTTTCCGGCTCAGTCTGTCGACGGTTGTCGGGCTGAACCGCAAGCGCACCAACCCTTACTCCCACAGCAGCGTATTGCAATTAGGCAGACGACCCAACTAGGGAGCCTCTAAGCGGTCGCCCAGATCTGCTAAAAACAATAGCCAATTAACCCTCCTCAAGTTATACTCATTCTTCTCGGGAAAGAAAATGCATACTGGATAAACTAGTCCTAAATTATCCCCGACAAGACGAGATGGTTATGGTTGGAAAGCCTTCGATGCTTGGTTAATTCACTGAGAGTCCACCCTCGGCTGAACATTACCAACAATAATACACATTACTTTTGAGCCCAACACAGCCCTGGATACAGTTGGCATGTTTCATCATTTTGGTGTCCTCTTGTGGTGGTGTTAGCGGATCAAACCTCAGTTACTCTCACCATCCGCCATATCTATCTATCTATCTATCTATCTATCTATCTATCTATCTATCTATCTATCTATCTATCTATCTATCTATCTATCTATCTATCTATCTATCTATCTATCTATCTATCTGACTGTCTGTCTATCTATCTAATCAATCTATTTATCTATCTATCTATCGATCGATCGACCTCCCCCAGCCTCTGTCTATCTGTCTGTCTGTTTCTCTCTCTCCACACATACACAGATACATACTTACATACATACATACGCACACACACACATACATACATACATACATACATACATACATACATACATACATACATACACACATACATACATACATACATACATACATACACACACACAATACATACATACATACATACATACATACATACACACACACACATACATACATACATACATACATACATACATACATACATACACACAATACACACACATTTCATAGCGTATCTCTTGATCAAAAGCATAACTATTTAATAGTCGTCCACGCGAAAAGATTTTGTGAAGATAAAAACTATTCACCAGCCACATTTCATTTGTAAGACCGAGATCTGCTCCTAAGGTCCTCTACCTGCAAGATTCCCGCTATTACAATCCATAGGTGTAGTAGGGATCTCTAGTAACAATAGAAAAAAAACTCAAAAAAAAAACAGGGAGTGACAAGTCTCACTTATTCTTTCGTGTCAAAGCGTGCAGAAGATAAAAAAAAACATACACACAAAAAGAAACACATTTTCTCAAGCAAGAATAACAAGATTTTGGTTTATGTAAAAATACAATTTAAAAGCTCTGTTTTAACCTGAATCTTGTAACAATAGGATGGAGACAAAGGAACTGATAAAGGAACCCATTAAAGACGGCATCATCGATTCGTTAGAAACGAAACACTAATAACAAACACGGATGTTCAATACCTGAAGCACCCTAAATCAGTGACAGCTTAACTTTTGAATTGACACCTGTCTCCCCTGGTAACCCCACAGGAGGCAAGGTGGGGTAGTACTTGTTAGAGGTTGATGAAAAAGATAAGGAAAACTGCTACAGGCACACAGGCACAATCTACCCACCTGCACGGAGCTACCTACCTGTTGTTTGACTCAATTAATTGTTTGCAAGGCTTTTCGGATTCTGGATACTTTGTTTCATTATCGACGTGTTGGACCCTAATTATACTCCCGCTTCGATAGGGCTGAAGTGAAAAGGGCTGAGTGAGGTAAGTGAGATTTAATAAAAGAAAATTTTTTTTTTTTATATATCTATGTATGTAGTTTGGTAGTATTGGCGGTATTTCATCTGCCGCTACGTTCTGAGTTCAAATTCCGCCGTGGTCGACTTTGCCTTTTATCCTTTCGGGGTCGATAAATTAAGTACCAGTTATGCACTGGTCCGATATAATCGACTTAATTCGTTTGTCTGTCCTTGTTTGTCCTCTCTGTGTTTAGCCCCTTGTGGGTAGTAAAGAAATAGGTATTTCATCTGTCGCTACGTTCTGAGTTCAAATTCCGCCGAGGTCGACTTTGCCTTTCATCCTTTCGGGGTCGATTAAATAAGTACCAGTTACGCACTGGAGTCGACATAATCGACTTAATCCGTTTGTCTGTTCTTATTTGTCCCCTCAATGTTTATCCCCTTGTGGGCAATAAAGAAATAAGAATCGACAGAACGCCGGAAAAAATGCCTGTTTATGGGGAGGGGTATTTTATTTTTAAAGTTTTTAGCTGAAATTTTTACAAAAATTTTTTGAATTTTTTTTCAGAATCATAATCTCCGTATTTTCCCGCATATCAGAAAAAAAATTTCTGAAAAAAGTAAAAAATGAACAATTTAGTGAGTAGGGGAAAATTTTAAAATGTCGATTTTTGGCATTTCTCCGGAATCTCCGTAGCCGAAAACGTGGGTTTTTAGCCAAAAAAAAAAAAAAAAAAAAAAAAAAAAAATCGGAGATATTGGGGGGTGGGGGACGGGCGGAAGTCTTTCCGGATTATTATACAAACTTAAATAAATTTAGGTTTCAGTCAGTGGGCCAGCTCATCTCAAACTTAAAGTGCCACTTGAGGTATGTGTTTGTTTATCTCTCTTCCTTCCTCCACGTGTGCGCGTGCATGTGTGTGTGTGTGTGTGTGTGTGTGCCATCATTTTATCAATGAAGACGATATTGATTCATAAAGCCTCCCGTGCTCGAACACATGTAAATAGTACTCACGCGTGCATTCACAGAAGCATACACTCTAGCACTTACAAACAAACGCATACTCAAATTCATGACAATATAGATACGCATTCATACATACCAACTAAACCTACAGGTATCTTAATTAATCAAGAAATTCTAATAAATTAAAATTGCATCTTTAAATAAGAACAGTCATGGTTTAAATACTCGCGCGGTGGGGCGAGGAGTCTGATCTTTAGCAACAGTTTAAAGACAAATCTGGACATGTTTCCGTCTTATTAGACTTCCTCAGCGATTTGGTAGACGGAAACTGAAAGAAGCCCATCTTTACACACACACACACACACACACACACACACACACACACACATACATACATACATACACACATACATACATACATACATACATACATACATACATACATACATACATGCATGCATGTATGATACATACGTTCATATGTGTGTGTGTGTGTGTGTTTGTCCCCCCAACATCGCTTGACAACCGATGCTGGTGTGTTTACGTCCCCGTCACTTAGCGGTTCGACAAGACAGTCCGATAGAATAAGTACTAGGGTCGATTTGCCACCACCACAACCGCACCACCACCACCATCTCCATTTCCAGCGACTTCGAGGGCCACCACCTCCCAGTGGTGTCGGGTGTCAACGAAGAGCCCTACAACAAGACGACCAAAGATTTTTTTTTCCCCAAAGTCTGGGGTCTCACGCCGAAGCCCTAGAGCATCACTTAATCACCCTTACTTAACAACAACAACAATCACCACCATCAGCATCATCAACACAATCACAGCCACTAGCATCATGGCCATCACCACCACCAACAGCAACAACTCCACCACCACTACCACTACCAACACACCACCGCCACCACCGCCACCACCGCCACCACCACCACCACCACCAGCAACAACTCTACTACTACCACCACCACCGCCACCACCACCACCACCACCAGCAACAACAACAACAACAACAGCAACAATTCTACTACTACCACCACCGCCACCACCAGCAACAACTCTACTACTACTACCACCACCACCGCCACCACCACCACCACCAGCAACAACAACAACAACAACAGCAACAATTCTACTACTACCACCACCACCACCAACAGCAACAACTCTACTACTACCACCACCACCACCACCGCCACCACCAGCAACAACAACAGCAACATTCTACTACTACCACCACTACCACCACCACCACCACCACCAACAACAACAACAACAACAACAGCAACAACTCTACTACCACCACCACCACCAGCAACACAACAACAACAACGACGACATCATCATCATATCAGTTGTGCAACAGGAAGTAATATAAGGATTAAATATAAAGATCTGGTTTAAGGAATGATTTGGAAAACCCACGTGACTCGATGACAAGTTGCCTGTCACGTGTCTTTCTATGTTCGTCTCTCTCGATTCCACTCTCTTTTGTCAATATGTGTTTCGCTGGATGTCACCCTTCACGTTTGCTTCCCACTGACTGTCTGTCTACTCTTTTTTTTACTCTTTTACTTGTTTCCCAAAGTCTGGAGCACCGCCTTTAGTCGAGCAAATCGACCCCGGGACTTATTCTTTGTAAGCCCAGTACTTATTCTATCGGTCTCTTTTGCCAAACCGCTAAGTGACGGGGACGTAAACACTCCAGCATCGGTTGTCAAGCAATGCTAGGGGGACAAACACAGACACACACAAACACACATATATATACATATATACGACAGGCTTCTTTCAGTTTCCGTCTACCAAATCCACTCACAAGGCATTGGTCGGCCCGGGGCTATAGAAGAAGACACTTGCCCAAGATGCCACGCAGTGGAACTGAACCCGGAACCATGTGGTTGGTAAGCAAGCTACTTACCACACAGCCACTCCTGCGCCTTGTCTTTCATTCCTATTTCTTTATTACCCACAAGGGGCTAAACACAGAGGGGACAAACAAGGACAGACATAGGTATTAAGTCGATTACATCGACCCCAGTGCGTAACTGGTACTTAATTTATCGATCCCGAAAGGATGAAAGGTAAAGTCGACCTCGGCGGAATTTGAACTCACAACCTAACGGCAGACGAAATACCGCTAAGCATTTCGCCCGGCGTGCTAACATTTCTGCCAACTCGCCGCCTTATGTCTTTCATTCCTTCTGTCCATCCGTCCGTCCGTCCGTCCGTCTGTCTGTCTGTCTCCCCCCCCCCTTTTTCTGTTTAGTTTTCAGTCTATATGTCGAGATGCTCATATCGTGTTTGAACGCAACACACAACCTGGTCCGGGAATCGAACTCACAACCTCATGATTGTGAGCCTGACGCTCTAAGCACTGAACCATGCCCCTTATCAAGCACTACTGTAATTGTAAGTGGCATATTTTATACAATTACGTATTCTATAATTTTAAAACGTTATTAAATATACATTTGTTGGATTAGAAAGAGGGCGAATTAACAAAACAGAATGTTTTACAACAGTAGCGTAGCTGGAGGTGGGGGCCTAATGGAGGTCCACTAGGGGCGACGCTTTCATGGTGCAGTACTTTTGGGTCTGTTGTATAAGTTGGTATAGGGGCAAGTGGGGTAATAAATTCAAAGGCTGCTCCCGGGTAACTGTCCCCTACTCTTGTTGCTGGTTGATTGTATTGTCGTGTATGAGAAGGTTTTCTTCGGACTTCATCGAAAAGTCTGCGATTTATTGTGAATGCACAATACCAGATGCCATTGCAATACACCGATGCAGAGAGCAGTCCTTTTACAATATGGCCGAAAGCTCAAAGTAATAAAATACGGACGCCATTAAATTTTCTTAGAAGGAGAGAACAAACAATAATCCCTCAACAATTAAGTTATCCAACTTAGTGGTGGATCCTCCGTCAGTCTCTACGATGAGCCTTTAGGTTTTTGACCAACTAAATCCTTAATCGTGAAATTAACGTGTAAGTGCTGAATATTCAGCAGATGCGTGTACCATTGATATTAACGCAATCTTCAGATCAAATCAGCGTGACTCAATCGATATGACTGAACTTTTGAATTACAGGGTAAACCAGAGGTCCTTCTTTTTGTATTTGGTCCCTCCTGATATAGTCATACGTGTGCAATCTTGAAATATAATGTCTTGAGCATTTTAAACTTAACGAGGCCCATCCCTCTCCAGACCTACAACCAATTTATTCCGCAGAAATACACACGCATGCGTACAGAGAAAGGGGGAGAGGTGGGGTACGATTTTCAGTACTCTACTGGCGCTTCATTTATCGACCCCCCCCCCCAGAAGTATTGAACGGGATTCAAATCAGAGTGTTATTTCAAGGCAGTGACATGGCTACAGTGTGTGCTACCCAGGGGCAGCCTTTGAATTTACTACCCCACTTGCCCCTATACCAACTTATACAGCAGATACAAAAACGTCCATGAATCGGGGTCGATTAAATAAGTACCAGTTACGCACTGGGGTCGATGTAATCGACTTAATCCGTTTTTGTCTGTCCTGTTTGTTCCCCTCTGTGTTTAGCCCCTTGTGGGTAGTAAAGAAATAGGTATTTCGTCTGCCGCTACGTTCTGAGTTAAATTCCGCCGAGGTCGACTTTGCCTTTCATCCTCGGGGTCGATTAAATAAGTACCAGTTACGCACTGGGGTCGATATAATCGACTTAATCCGTTTGTCTGTCCTTGTTTGTCCCCTCTGTGTTTAGCCCCTTGTGGGTAGTAAAGAAATAGGTATTGGCCTTTGCCTTTCCCTTGCATAACATCGGTGACTGTTGTTTTCTCATAAATAACCTTGTCCGGACCTGTGCCTCGGAGGGGAACTTTCTAGGTGCAATCCCATGGCCATTCATGACCGAAGGGGGTCAAAGTGCTTGATTAACTATAGTGGCGGCTCTACATGATGGTACTTGTATAGGCAGTAAAACAAGCTGCATTGGATTTACTAACGCCCGTTATTCATTCCTGTATTAAATCCTTAAAAAATGTTTTAGCCCGAAGGCCGTGGCCATGCTGGGGCATCACCGCTGTGCTGGGGCACACCGCTGTATTGTGTATCCTTTTTCTTTTTTTAATTTACGGCTGCCATGGATCGCCATGTAGAATATTCGTTTGTGTTCGTGCATTGTAGGGTTGGTTGTTTAACCCCAGGTCAGCGCTTGTCGTGCATAGATAGTTGTATGATCAGAGGTGTCCTGGCTTGTATTTATTTACATAGATTCTGCTTGAAGATTACACAGCGGGATACTCAGCCACTTGTACAATAATACAATGGGAAGGATAGTTCCATTGAATGACCTGCATGAGCACTGGTTCTCTGAGGTCGATGAGAGAGAGAGAGAGAGAGTGTGTGTGTGTGTGTGAGAGTGTGTGAGAGAGGGAGAGAGAGACAGAGTGAGAATGAGAGATAGAAAGTGTGTGTGTGTGTGTGTGTGTGTGTGTGTGTGTGTGTGTGAGAGAGAGAGAGAGAGAGAGAGAGATGTATGACAGATAAACTGCAAATCAAGTACGAATCGAACTCGTCTCTTTTAGAGTCTTAGCATGTTTTATCATGAAGTAGTAGAGAGGAGGTGGAGGCACATGGCCTAGTGGTTAGAGCAGCGGACTCGCGGTCGAAAGATCGCGGGTTCGAATCTCAGACCGGGCGATGTGTGTGTTTATGAGCGAAACACCTAAGCTCTACACGGCTCCGGCAGAAGGTAATGGCAAACTTCTGCTGACTCTTTCGCCACAACTTTCTCTCACTCTTTCCTCCTGCATCTTGCAGCTCACCTGCGATGGACCGGCGTCCCGTCCAGGTGGGGAACCTATACGTCAAGGAAACCGGGAAACCGGCCCTTATGAGCCAGACATGGATCGAGAAGGAACAAAACAAAAGTAGAGAGGAGATACGACACGAGAAAACGAGAGATATTGTAGGGCATGAGGAGGGAATAAAGGAGAGATAACGAGAGAAAGTGAGAGGAGAGAGAGAGAGAGAGAGAGAGAAGAGAGAGGTTAAGGTTTAGAGATTTTACTGTATTGAATGGACTGAACCATAAACAATGTAAATCTTCCTTTAAACCTCCCTTTATCTGCCACGCCGTGATTTATCGCAGCATGTCGTCTTGACAATAATTCAATCAATTATTAAAGCCCAGTGGTGTCAATCTATGGTGAGCGGCACACACACACACACACACACACACACACGTATGTATGTATGTATGTGTGTTTGTGTGTGTGTGTGTGTGTGTGTTTGTGTTTGTCCGCCACCGCCACTTGACAAACGGTGTTGGTGTATTTGCGCCCTCTTAACTTAGCGTTTCGGCAAAGCAACCGATGAAATAAATTCCAGGCTTAAAAAACAAAATAAGCATTGAAGTCGATTTACTCGACTAAATATTCTTCAAAGTGGTGCCCCAGCATGGCCGCAGTTTAATGATTGAAACAAAATAGGTGATACTTCTCATATTCTTTTTCACTCTAGGCACAAGGCCCGACATTTTTGGGAAGGGGGCTAGTTAATTGGTACTTATTTAAAAGACCTCGAAAGGATGAAAGGCAAAGTCGACCTCGGTGGAATTTGAACTCAGAACGTAGCGGCAGACGAAATACCTATTTCTTTACTACCCATAAGGGGCTAAACACAGAGAGGACAAACAAGGACAGACAAACGAATTAAGTCCATTATATCGACCCCAGTGCGTAACTGGTACTTAATTTATCGACCCCGAAAGGATGAAAGGCAAAGTCGACCTCGGCGGAATTTGAACTCAGAACGTAACGGCAGACGAAATACTGCTAAGCATTTCTGCCAGCTCACCGCTTTGAAACCACCATTATATTGGAAATTTAATGTGAAAAATAAAAGTACTGACACACACCACATACATATTTATGAAATGAAACTCGAAATTTTGAAATAAATACATGATGTATGTCAGTAAATATGTGCGCGTGGCCACCATTTTTTTCTTTTCTTTTTTACATCAAATTTCAATATAACTGTATAAATACCGAAAGGTATTTATACAAAATTTCATTAAAAAAAATATATTTTTCTGAAAGGTATGAGGAAACAAAACCGAATATTGTGAATTATCTAAAAGTCCTCCCGCACCGGAAGGGGCTTCTTTCAGTTTCCGTCTACCAAATCCACTCACAAGGCTTAGATCGGCTCGAGACTACTGTAGAAAGTACTTGCCCAAGATACCACGCAGTGGGACTGAACCTGGAACAATGAAGTCGGGAAGCCAACTTCTTACTATACAGACATGTCTAATTAATTAGGAAACTGAATGACCGTTGCTTCGGGAATGAAGTCCCTTGGGATATTTCGAGTTGTAAATACTCCCTTGTCACCTCGCCATCAGAAATGCTGTGATTGGTTCATTGGGAGCCTGGGATCTTTTCGGTTTGACCGGCAGTTTTTTAAAAATATTTCCACATAACTAAACCACTTTAAACTTCGTATACTGGTAGAATATGTTTATAAAACATCTTTTTTTCTCTTGGCTTTATTGAGAAAATCTATAGTTTGTAAGATATTTGTTGTTTTTTTCTTCAATTTCTGCAATTTCAACCAATCAATGACGTCTATTGAGGTGAAAACATTCTGTGCCGTATGAATATGTCCCTCGTTTAAGAAACAGATTGGGTTTATTTACATTTGTGAAGAAAAAAAAGATACCCTTCCCCCCAACCCTAGCCTTGATCCTAACCCTAAAACAGATTGAAATGCAATAGATCGATACTAGGGTCATAATTATGGGTGACAATTTCATATGACACCGCTAGAAAAAACTGCCGTTCAAACCGAAAAGATCCGGAGCCTGTAACCAATGACGCTAAGTTCACATATTGCGATGCAAAATATAATTAAATTGATTGACAAATATATAAATAAACAAATAAGGATTTATTAATAGAGTAGAGAGCAAGGTTAAAAGTGGTTTCAAATTGCTATTCTACCAACAGGGCAATTTGAAGGGTGGTTACCTGGCAGGTAGCATAAGTAAGTATCTATCTCACAGTGGAGAGTGAATCACCTGAGTTTGTGGTGGAAGGCAGTAGTAACAGGTGCTTACTGCATTAACCTTGTTGAGGTGGTGGACAAAGAGAGAGTGAGACAGGGGAGAGGAAGGAGAAGAGAGAGAGAGAGAGAGATGGTAGTGGAGAAGGGGGAAGTGAGAGAATATAGTGAAGGAGGATAAAGAGTGACAGTGATAGGAACAAGGAGGGTGAGTTTGAGATGCTAAAGAGAGATACCTGGTTGATAATTTAAGTCGATTGATTTCTGAAAAAGCGAAAAAAAAAAAGGACACGAAAGTTAAAAAGAAAAGGAAAAAGATGTGAAAGTTTTGCAGAAGAAAATGTGGGACGTCCCGTGTTTGTAAAGAGAAGTAAACAAACGAAACAAAGCTAAAAGTTTGTGGGGGAGAAAAACCACGAAATAGTTTACACCCAGATAACAAGACTCCCTCAAACGTCCACGATTGTTACAATTTGGGGTTTTTTAACTCAATGAGTCGTTTGATGTTAAGCTTGTTTTTTTGTCTCCCGTCGTCGGTAAAAAGTAAAGGATCGGATAATTAATTAAAAAAAAAAAAGCAAGCAAATAAAAGCTGGAACACAAAACACCACTAACAAGAACAACAACAAACATTAATACACACAAAAAAAAAAACACGGTAGATGCTCTGAATATTCGGGACTGGAGGTAATTATATTATATACATATATTTCAAGATTTTCTGTTTTTCTGGAAATATCTTTCACTACATTAGACATTGTTTATTTGTCTTCTTCTTCTTCGCTTTCACCTGTCTTTGTTACTCCAACTGTTGCCGTTGATGACATTTTTATGCAACGTCCGTCTTTGTTCGTCGCAAATATCCAGGTCAGCTTTTCACAACTTATCTTGATCTTAAAAACGAAAATAATACCCTGATTGTCCGTCTATACAGTTTTATTACTTGATCAAATACATATACAATCCTAATTTCTTCTTCTGCTCCTTCGCATGATTTTAAACTTGTTAATGACCAACATTCAATTAACGCAGTAGTTAATATACTTTTACCTAGCACGCCATTTTCTTCTCAGGTGTACTGCGTCGGATGAGAGATTTTTCACATCAGCTAAAAGTTTAACGGTTATCTTGCTTTTAAGTTTAACCAAATCAATCTTCTAATTCACAAATTTCTTTCACTTATTTTTTGGCATACGGATACATATTAAAAATAAATTACCTTTACATTAATTCAAATTCACTTGTTGTATCAATATTATTACATTATTTTCTTCAATCATATTTTCAGTTTTCTAACATTAAACTGTGATTTATGAAATTAAATAAGAATTTTGATAGTTTTCGGTTATTTGAAAGTTAGAAACTATTTTATTTTGCCATATCAAAGATCTCTTAAAAATTTTTAATTCTCTTCATATATATATTTTTAATACTAAAAATATCTGATAGACCTTGATTTCTTTTCAACACCTGAGTATTTGCAGGTAGCAAAATACATCATCTCGATGCTTATAGAATATAATCTGCATAACGAAATTAACATCTTAAAATAATTCGATTAGATTTTCCTCAAATAATATGAAATATAATTTTGATTGCTCAGATGACGGATTGGTGTCTAGGTAGTAAGTTGGGGACGACGGAAAATCTAGTTGGGCTTTCATTAAGTAATAAACACTTGGAGCCAATGAGGTGTCTTCTACGTCGTCATTCGATCTGTTAGAAATAGCAGCTAAATCGCCTCCAAATTGCACTCTACTGATTAAAGCGAATAAAGATAGATTCAACAATGTAAACTATATATATATATACTGAAGATTGAGGGCTTCCGTGTTTTTTGTATCGTCTTCTAAGTGTTTTGCGTTCTTGTCCCAGTTTGTATTTTTCTACATATAATAATTATATATATATATATATATTATATATATATAATAAATATATAGTCAAACGGTCAGAGTTACAGATGCTAATATAGAGAACACGTAGTGCTCAAACGAAATCTTTATTGAAAACTCGGTCCACGGGGTAAAGAGTGACTATAAAGAGAAATCCAGTTAAGCTGAAATGGAAATAGTGATGCAAATAAACACGATTATATATATATATATATATATATATATAATTATAGATATAGATATATATATATATATATATATATATATACATACATACATGAAGACGGATAGCCCTTGATTATTAGGTCAATGCTTACCTGGGGTATAAACAACGGAACCAATTCGGTTATTACAACTGTTAAAATTGCTCTGGCTTCCACATTTTTATTACTTTTATTAGACATGTATAGCCGACATGTATATGTATCAAAAAGACACCAGAACAGTGTCTTTTGTTTCGTCCGTTATTCGCCCCAAGGTGAAATCTCAACTGTGCTTAACTTTACTTTTCACCCATCCAGGGTTTATAAAATACCAGTTAATAAATCTGAGTTTGTTTTTCCTGTTATACCAAGCCTAAACGGTAAAATGTTACCACCTAAACAAGTGAACATAGTTTGGTAATTAAACACATTCGATCTTTCGGTATTAGTACATGACGTCGGTCATATGTGAATGTGAGTGTGCAGGTGTGTTTGTTCGGCTCTGTCAAGCAAATGGAAAACACTGTCACACTATTTGCTTAACTAAATCGTAATGTTATTTTCTTGAATCGTCATTACTTTCTGTTCACAAGTAGCTTGCCAGCAAAATAGTTGGCACGCCGGACAAAATACTTAGCGACATTTCTTCCGGCTTTACGTTCCGAGTTCAAATTCCGCCGAGGTCGACTTTACCATTACTCTTACTCTGTATGTATGTGTGTGTATATGTTTGTGTGTCTGTGTTTGTCCCCTCAACATCACTTGACAACCGATGCTGCTGTGTTTGCGTCTCCGTAACGTAGCGGTTCGGCAAAACAGACCGATAGAATAAGTACTAGGCTTACAAAGAATAAGTCCTAGAGTCAATTTGCTGGACTAAAGGCGGTGCTCCAGCATGGCCGCAGTCAAATGACTGAAACAAGTAGAAGAGTAAAGAGTATATACTTGAAAATCGAAATGTCACTAAATTTCTACGTCGCCAAGGAATAAAACGGAATAAAACGTCTCCAAGGTAAACGGAAACTGAAAGAAGCCGGTCGTATATACGTGTGTGTCTGTGTTTGTTCCCCACGGCTGGTGTTGGTGTGTTTACGTCCCCGTAACTAAGCAGTTCAGCATAAGAAACCAATGAATAAAAACCAGGTTTTAAAAAAAGAAAAATGTAAGTATTGTGGGGCGATTCGTTAGATTAAAATTCTTGAAGCCGGTGCCCCAGTATGACCGCAATCTAACGGCTGAAAGAAGCAGAAGTTAAACGATCACTCCACGTACATTTTTGTAGTTCAGCATCCTTCGTTAAGGTTATGTAAAGAAATATATATATATATATGAAAAAGTATAATGTCACAGATTTATGGCAGCAAATAAAACAGTCCGGTTATTGCAGAGTGAATTACGTCCAAGAGAAACTCAATCAATCAATCAATCTTCTCAATTCTTTGATTAATAATTTTGAGTATCGTTTCACATTTTCCTAATTCCGCTGATATGATATTTTATATATATACGTGTGTGTGTGTATCTTTGTAGTGCCTTGGTAAATTATTATGTGTAGACTGTAAACAAATATATGTCTCGCTAAGTTTCCAGTAATTTGTCAATAAATATAACTGCGATTATAGAATAAGTGTTTCTTGAAAGAAGTCCTGGACTCTCAACTCTCTTCGCAGAAAATGGTAAATAGTGTGAAGTGGCTTGCTCAAAAAATAAGATAGAAAAGTATTGGATTGTCCGGAAAGTTCGTGCCGATTTTTAAAGGAAAGAAAAGGTCAATAAAAAATGCCATTGCATTTTTAATCAACTAAATATGAACCATTTTGTTGCACAATGCATCTCCATCTTTCCTTTAACTTGAAAATACCCTTTTCCCAGAATTGAGGTGGTTTCATGGCAAAGAATTCATCAAGGTATCTTTTTACGTCATCCAAGGAATTGAAATTTTTACCATTAAGACTATTCTGCAGAGACCTGAATAGGTGGAAATCCGAAGGAGCAATATCTGGTGAATATGGAGGGTGGGGTAACACATCCCAGCCGAGCTGCAGCAATTTTCATCTGGTTCTCAAAGCACCAAGTGCCGAAAATGAACTTTCTTATCTTCCATTTTAAAGGGTTACAGAATTAACACAGATTATAGGAACATAAACCTCCTTCCACGAAAAGATAGCTTAAACTGTGCTCTAAATGGAGGTGTAGTCAAATCCTATTTTAAGGACTCAACCATGTTCTAAAATAAGTCGAAAGGTTAGCTACTATAAATCGGCACGAACTTTCCGGACAACCCAATATTTACCCCACTGGATAGGATCCCAGTCCATCGCAGGATTACTCATTTTTACCAGCTGAGTGAACTGGAGCAATATGAAATGAAACGTTTTGCTCAAGAACAATGCAACACCCAGTCCAGGAATCGAAACCACAATCTTATGATCATGAGTCCAACACCCTAACCACTAGGCCACACGCCTCCACTAACCAGTCAAATATTTAGTTGGTTCATTAATAACACCCATTGTCACCAAGTCTATATAGGTATCATTGATTGTGCTACGTCATGCCAAAGAGCAGCTGGTGTTTGAATCTGGATGGTTTATGTCCATAGTTGCCGCTAACACCTAAGGCCCACTGGGTAGTAGTTCTCTTTCCCATTATATTTCTGACCAATGGCGCTGTTGTTCACAATTTACAATATATAATAAATAGGCGCTATGGCCCAGTGGTTAGGGCAGCGGACTCGCAGTCGGAGGATCGCGGTTTCGATTCCCAGACCGGGCGTTATGTGTGTTTATTGAGCGAAAACACTTATAGCTCCTCAAGGCTCCGGCAGGGGGTGGTGGCAGCCCCTGTTGTACTCTTTGGTCCAAACTTCTCTCACTCTTTCTTCCTGTTTCTTGGGTAACACTGCGATAGACTGGCGTCCCGTCCAGCTGGGGGGAACACATACGCCACAGAAACCGGGAAACCGGGCCCATGAGTCTGGCTAGGCTTGAAAAGGGCGCATAAATAATAAAAAAAAATAGACAGAAACAAGAACATGCTTCAGATCGCACAACTCTTAAATCTTAAAAATTATGGAATAACACTTTCGTTGATATTATTCTAGTCAACATATGCACACGCGCGCACGCACACACACACACATGCAGAAAGAGAAAGAGAGAGAGAGAGAATAATCACAGCTCGTGGAAAAAGGTTCCGGAGCGGGCGTGGTGGGGGTGGTTTAAAAAATATGGGGAAAAAATGGTACTTTCGGAAATGTATTTCAGAATCGTATCAGCGGTTGTAGTATAAAAAAAAAACAACCTTAATTTTCCTTCGCCATGAGGTACGAGATACCTATTTCGACGCAAAATCTTTGCCCTTCCTCCCTTTTTCTTTTTTTTTTTTTACGATGGTAAGATCTGACTTTATGGGAGATTTGGTTGCTATTGGTCTTAGAAGACTAGCTATCACATCACTCCCACCAACTCGTTGGCACGATTCCATTGATTAGAGTGATGGAGAAAAGAACGACTGTTGCTGCTTTTCGAACAGCGTCCATTATATTCCACCCCTACGTCCCACCCCCAGACACACTGTACTCGTAGTGTTTTTGTCGACAGGAAACTGACTGTCCAAACATCCGGTGGGACCCGTATTTACTTTGTTGTTTACAATGGAATTAGGTTGAGTAGGTCCTTTATCGTATCTTATTTGCTGTCCGAGAAGCCTACTACTGTCCGCCACCATCGTTATCCTTGGCTGCTTATCCTTGCAATGCTGACTGACCCCTTACCCTTACAGAAGTTCTTTTATATTAGCCGAAAACTGGGTTCCCCGATCCAACTTAACGGGCCGGGGATCATTTAGTCACGGGCTACACAAAAAATAAATTGTAAAATGTGTGTGTGTGTGTGTATATATATATTATAATATATATATATAATATATATATATATATATATATATATATGTGTGTGTGTGTGTGTAATGTATGTGTATGTAATGTATATGTATGTATATATATGCATGAATGTAATGTATATGTATGTATATATGCATGTATGTGTATGTAATGTATATATATATATACACACATAGAACTTACATTAATAATTGGTAGAACTTACATAGGTGTGCACAGACAGACAGGCAGATAGATAGATAGATAGATAGATAGATAGATAGATAGATAGATAGACGGATGGATGGACACACTGACACACAAAAGTCTAGTGCTGTGAGAACACATGGGAATGATGTTTCCTTACTTTTTCAAATATACCCAAATTTAAAATGATCTAATAACGATATCATTCATTCGGTATGTATCGAAATACACCAAAACAATTTAATTCCACACAAATATGTTACTTTACATATAATTTATGTGTTAATTCTATTTACTGAAACCTGCTAAAAAGCATATTTTGCTTTAAAGTAAAGTAATATCTCCTTGTGGACACAATTGTCAGTAATAATACTGTTTCCATTTTTCTCAGCCAATGTTTTTACATTAGTCTTCTTTCGAACTCTAGATAATGCAACATAGAGCTGACCATGTGAGAAGAACTGTGTCGGAAGATATATTCCAATTTGTTCGAAAGTCTGTCCCTGTGCCTTGTTACACGTCAAGGGAAAAGCTGACTTGACAGGAAATTGTTTGTGTGTAAATGTAAATAGAAATTCCATTTCTTGAGAAAAATGTGGTATTCTTGGGATAAGCAGAGTTGATCCTTCTTAAGGACCAGAAGCGACCTCAGCCTCAATAACATCATGTAAACTGACAATGATGCCCTGTGTGCCATTGCAATGTCCATAAGTGACATCTAAATTTCTCAGAAGCATTATGCATAACTTTTCCTTCAGTTTGAGAATGTGTGGTGGAAACCCTGATGGTGTGGAGTTTGTTGATGAACTCGATTGGGTACAGAGTTTCATTATCAACTGTATCTGAGCTTCTGTATGCGTTTAGCTCCCCAGGGATCCTGGTCAACAGAAAATCATTCACAAATTGTGCTGCTTCATTTGTTGGAGTAACAATGATTGTATTTGCAAGCCACACAGGGTTTGTGCAGTTATTTTTGAGGTCAGTATATACAAAATCACTTAGCTCTGAAAGAGTACCACTTTCAAGGCAAAGGTCATTGCTTATGTCCCCGTAACTTAGCGGTTCGGCAAAAGAGACCGATAGAATAAGTACTAAGCTGACAAAGAATAAGTCCTGGGGTTGATTCTTCGAATAAAACCCTTTTAGGCGGTGCTCCAGCATGGCTGCAGTCAAATGACTGAAACAAGTCAAGGAATAAAAGTATGTGGCACCTTGGGCAAGTGTCTTCTACTCTAGCCTCGGGCCGACCAAAGCCTTGTGAGTGGATTTGGTAGACGGAAACTGAAAGAAGCCCGTCGTATATATATAATATATATATATAATATATATATAATATATATATTATATATATATACATGTGTGTGTGTGCGTGCGTGTGTGTGTTTGTCCACCACCATCGCTTGACAACCGATGCTGGTGTGTTCACGTCACCGTAACTTAGCGGTTCGGTAAAAGAGACCGATAGAAATAAGTATTAGGCTTACAAATAATAAGTCCTGGGATTGATTTGCTTGACTAAAGGTGGTACTCCAGCATGGCCGCAGTCAAATGACTGAAACAAAAGAAATATATATATACATATATACTCATACATATATATATATATGCATATATATATACGTATACACTCATACACACACACAGACACATATATACACGCATATACACACACGCATATACACACACGCATATATATACACGCATACACACACATAGATATATACGTATTGTAATGCGTATGTATCTATGCGCTTTTAATTGAGAAGATAACCTCGTAGACTAGAGTTGGAAACAATAGTTTTTCTCTATCGTTTGATGAGAAACGTGTATGTTCGCGTAATTTCTCCTCAATTAGCAGACGATCCCAAACTGTTACTGACATTAATTTCCTACAACTTCTTTTTCTCTCATGGCATTCTTTCTCTCTCCTGATCAACGACTTGTATTGTTTTGTTGTCATCATAAAATATTCCGTTATCAAAAGTCCTGAAAGCGTTACACGTTTCATTTTGTTTCTGGAAAGTGTTAAAATTCTTCGTTTCCCCATCCCCTCTGAAATCCGATATTCTAACCATTGTTGTAGCGTTTTAGAAATGCTGTGTGGAGACAAATAATAACCCTGATTCCTTACGGTATTTATGTAGTCATTTATTTACTTGCTCATTGTCATTCAGTTCGCAAGCTTTTTTAACTGGCTCTGAGTCTGCATCTCGCCCGAGTAAATGCCGCCACCATTGTTTGTCGATGACCTAATCTGTTGACTTAATCTGAAATCAGTCAAGGTTTCACAGCAAACCCCGAGTACACATGGTCCAGTGATCAGTCAAGGTCTGTCTTGAAAAACGTATTGCTATATTGGCTGGATTTATTCTTTTCTACACTAGGCACAAAGCTCGAAATTTTGGGGGAGGGGCCAGTCGATTTGATCGACCCCAGTACGCAACTGGTATTTAATTTATCGACCCTGAAAGGATGAAAGGCAAAGTCGACCTCAGCGGAATTTGAACTCAGAACGTAACGGCAGATGAAATACCTATTTCTTTACTACCCACAAGGGGCTAAATACAGAGGGGGACAAACAAAGACAGACAAAGGGATTAAGTCGATTATATCGACCCCAGTGCGTAACTAGTACTAAATTTATCGACCCCAAAAGGATGAAAGGCAAAGTTGACCTCAGCAGAATTTGAACTCAGAACGTAACGGCAGACGAAATACCTATTTCTTTACTACCCACAAGGGGCTTACACACAGAGGGGACAAACAAGGACAGACAAACGGATCGAGTTGATTATATCGACCCCAGTGCGTAACTGGTACTTATTTAATCGACCCCGAAAGGATGAAAGGCAAAGTCGACCTCGGCGGAATTAGAACTCAGAACGTAACGGCAGACGAAATACCGCTAAGCATTTTGCCCGGCGTGCTAACCGCTTCTACCAGCTCGCCACCTTATTGGCTGGATTTATTACAGTTCTAATGAAACCGGGCGTATCTAGAGGATACTTGAGAATAAGATAACCTCGTCCACTAGATTTGGAAACAATGGTTTTTCCCTATCGTTTGATAACCTGCAGAGACACAATACAAGCAGGCGATGGTGGCTTCAGACAGAAACATACTTAGAGGTCACTCATCTGCTCTCGGTTTGTGCGATGAATGTGAAATATTCTTCTCAAATGCCTGTTGACGTACATTAATTACTAAGTGACAGATATTTGTAGGAACTTTGAGTTTCGTAAGTAAGCACAGAAAAAAATTTGCGTACCAGTGTCAAAAAAAAAACCTCTTAGATTCTCTTATATACTCTCTTACTTATTTCAGTCATTTGACTGTGGCCATGCTGGAGCACCTCCTTTAGTCGAGTACATCGACCCCCAGGACTTATTCTTTGTAAGCCTAGTACTTATTCTATCGGGGCTGTTTTGCCGAACCGCTAAGTCACGGGGACGTAAACACATCAGCATCGGTTGTCAAGCGATGTGGGGGGGGGGGGGGGGGCAAACCCAGACACACAAACATATACGCACATATAGATACATATACATATATACGACGGGCTTCTTTCAGTTTCCGTCTACCAAATCCACTCAAGGCTTTGATCGGCACGAGGCTATAATAGAAGACACTTGCCCAAGGTGCCGCGCCGGGGGACTGAACCCGGAACCATGTAGTTCGTAAGCAAGCTACTTACCACACAGCCACTCCTACGCCTATAAATACCTATATTTTTTTTTCGGAGCTAGATATTCCTTCAGTTTTACTGTGCAGCCAAGTAAGTCCTTGGTTCAATACTCTCTATTGAACCTGGATGGACAGAAAGGAAGTTGATGCTAGGTGACTTTAAGTTCAGAACAGTTGTGTAAAGTAAAACACCCAGTAACACTTCAACGAGAGGTGATGGCTGCTGTTATTGTTGTTGAAACAGTAAAACACTTGTATAACACCCTATCATGTGTAACTTTCTCAGAATGTCTAGTATTGATCTCTTAACAATTGGGCAGGACATTGCTCAAATATATAACGAAACACCTTCAGTACATTTGAAACTGAGTCAATGGTTCAAGTTCATATCTACAGTGATCCCTCGTTTATCGCGGTAGAATGGTTCCGAGACCGGCCGCGATAACTGAATTTCCGCGAAGTAGGGACACCATATTTACAGTATTTATTTAACGTGTATTCAGACTTTTAAAACCCTCCCTGTACTGTTAACAACCCACCCATTACAGTAGTCTATTAATAACAAGGACAACTGTTAAGAAATAATAATAATAATAATGAAATTACTGTATACAGTGCTCAGGTGCACCACCAAAAAGTGCGTATAAAGTATATGCAGTGATGTACAAATGTCTGGAAAGCGAACAGTGTATGAGTCAGATACATGCTTGCGTCTGTATGGAGGGGAGAAAATCAGGTGTAGTGTTGGCAAATCTCAGGAAGCATGGACGTTTTGAAGGATGCAGTGCTCCGACAACTAACAACTGATGCCGGCAGTTTGTTCCATGCTTCGGCAACTCTTAGCGTGAAAAAATGTTTCCGAAAGTCATGGGAGCTGTGCTGTTTTCTGACTTTGTAAACATGTCCACGGGTGTTAGAGAGGTGGAGTTTGAAAAGGTGCTCAGAGTTATTGTCAGTAAGATGGTTAATAATTTTATGGGTCTCTGCCAAGTCAGCTGCCAGACGTCGGAGTTTCAATGTATCCATGCCCAGGGAAGTAAGGCGTTAAGAATAACACTTCAGATTTTAAAAAATAAAGATTGTTACTGTTATACAGGCCAGATTACAAAATAGAAAGCTGAGATTCGTCGTCTCTCTCCATTGCACCAATCACAGCCCGTCTTAAGTTCAAATACCACTGTATATGCTTTTTTGCTATTTTACGCTTGTTTTGTTGTTCCTAGACTAGGAAATAATATTCATTATTAATATTTTAATGGATTTAATGAAACATTTTTGGCGCTCATATATATATATTTAAAACCCGCGAAGTGGTGAATCCGCGATAGTTGAACCGCGAAGTAGCGAGGGATCACTGTATTCAGTTCAGTTGTCTCCACAGGAAAGCAAGAGAAATGTCAGCTTGCTAGTAGCTAGAGCACCACACTAGACATCTCGTCAATGGTGTTGCGTTATGTCAATAGTAATGGCATTTGACATGAATACAATTCGGTTTATTTAACAGATAATAAATAGGGACTGTGGACTTGTGACAGCTCATTGTTGTAAGCGATGGCTTTTATTGTGCAATCAAATTCTTTACTAACTTGTAGTTCTGTGGCTCAGATTCTATTTGCCTGTGATGGTGTAATGTCAGGTTGACTCGACTTGACATATCGGGTAATTCAGAAGTCCTTTTAGCATTTAAATAAACCACACACACACACACACTATTTGATAATAGACTGTGAAGGTCTAGAAACGTCGGATATGGGTTTAGGAACTCTACTACTCCAAAGCAAACTGTAAAAAGCTAATAAAAATGAAAATATAATATAAAGATAAAACTTGAACATAGTCCACACACGTGTGTGTGTATAATTTTTGCTTACAGTTTCGTTTTTATATATATATAAATACTATATTTGTTATTTCGTTGTGAATATCTTTTGGTATATATATATATCACCGTGACCGCTCGCTTAGCCAGCAGGGTGGCGTCATTTGAAGGCTAAAACAATGCGAAGCACATTGTGATCAGCGATGTGTGGCAACATCTGATATATATATAAACAAAAATGTCATTATCAAAAGAAGAGAGAATATTCATTGTCCTAAAAATAGCACACACTACAAGGGTAATCCTGTTCAACTGCTCAGACACGTCGAGGTCAATTTCTATGGGTAGTCCGGATGGGTGCCAAGGTGAAACGACAACAACATACTAGCTTGCAATCTTTGAATCCTTGAGTTGTAGCTGTCAAGAAGCAGGTAAGGGGCTAATAAAAGCATTGGGGAGGTAGATGAAGCCAGGTGAGGAGGTTTGAGGAAAGAATTGAGAAGAGTGGGCAAGACGTACATTAGAAACCGGTTGTTAACCGGTTTATGAAGACATTTTAATCCCGTCTTGAAAGGTCGATACCTTTAGAATTAATTAATCACTGCTACAATTCTGGCCTAATTGATTGATTCGTTACATAAATAGAATACAAGAATTGATTTCTTACATTAACACATGACAACAGGGAAGTATTATATTTGATGGCATGTAAAACGACCCCGCAAAAAAAGTTTTTAAAAAAACCACCCCAGGTTTAAGTCGATTACATCGACCCCAGTTTTAAACGGGTGCTTATTTCCTCGATCCCGAAAGCATGACAATCAGTGTCAACCTCGGCAAAATTTAGACTCAGAAAGTAAAGACGGGCAAAATGCCGCTAAACATTATTTTATTGACCCCCGAAAGGATGAAAGGCTAAATTAAAGACGGACGAAATGCCGCCAAGCATTTTACCAGGTGTACTAAATTTTGCCAGCTCGCCGCCTTTCCTCAAGCTAATATTAGTTTCAAATTTTTACAGAAGGCCAGGAATTTTTGAGTCGGGTGTTCAACTAGTACTTAATCTATAGATCCCCCACCCCCGAAAGGAATGAAAGGCAAAGTCGACTTCGTCAGAATTTGAACCCAGAACCTGCAGACAGACGAAATACCTATTTCTTTACTACCCACAAGGGGCTAAACACAGAGAGGACAAAGAAGGACAGACAAACGGATTAAGTCGATTACATCGATTTCAGTGCGTAACTGGTACTTATTTAATCGACCCCGAAAGGATGAAAGGCAAATTTGAACCCAGAACGTGCAGACAGACGAAATTCGGCTACGCATTTCGCCCGGCGTGCAAACAATTTAGCCAGCTCGCTGCCTCCCCTTTAGCTAATATTAACATCCTTTAATGCACTAAATATATTTTTCGACACAATTTCAGCGCTGCTGAAATTTGGATGCGTCTCATATGCCCCTGTGTCGCTTATGCCTTCAAATACTGAACGTTTATAGTCAACTGATTCAACCTGAATGCAATACTGGTACTTAGCCTCATTCATCCCATTGAATAAAATACCAAAGAGGTAATCGTCTTTGAAAAGTGCAAGATTTCGAAACCAAAAGGAAGAGCTTTATTGTATAATGTAATTCCTTAATTATTTAGCCGGAAGTGCGACTGCTTCGGTCATTTACACTCAGTTGAATTAAACTGGACGGAAAAGGGGGGGGGGAATTAAGCTGGACGGAAAACGGGTGGCGGGGGGAACTCGATGGTGACAGAATACCAAAATATGCTTCTGTCTACGTTAATGTGTTTGCTACTGCACTGAATTTTATAAGAGAAATCGATAAAACCGTGTCATCAAAACCTGTAACAATACAAATGGTTTCATTTACTCTGAACAAACCATAATTTTATTTTCAGATAATAACAATTTTCTTGAAATCAATAAACATGTTTACAATGAGACAGACAATCTATATACGAATGACTTATTTTTTTTACTCCTTATGTCTTCAAAATAATGTACTCAGTTTTCTATTCACTTTGTACAATTTAGTTGTGAGAATATAAAAGATTACTAAACATTGCTTCACTGGTACTGATTAGGTTATGTATTATAGTTTAAAATTCTATTAAGTTATAAATGTTTTCGTAGCATTTTTATGTTGTTAACTACGCTTCAATACCAAGCTGCCTACGTATAAATATATCAATTTTGATTTGAAATTACGATGACATAACCGCCCTCAAGTTATTGATTCTGTTAATCTCCGGTTGTCTAACTCGATTGATTTATTCAAACTGTGCATCAGACATTCGCTTTTCTCTGAATTTCAATTCTTTGTGGTTCTTTAAAATTGTCTTTAATTATTCGTTCAATGAGAATTAGAGATAACTAAGTTTTATATTTTTTTTAGTGTGGGGAAAAAAATGATTGACTAAAACTGTAGAACGGTTTGTAATGATTAATAAAATTTGGATAAAACATGTAGAAATGAATGATTGTCATCAATTCGTAATGACTTGATTGTGTTGAGTTCGGCCGTGTTCTCGCTGGGTAAGTTACTTCACTTGTCTTGTCCAGCGCAAAGATCCATACTTAATAATGAAGCTATTAACTTGGAAACAGACGATATTGTAGCGTGGAGATTTCGAAACGAAATTTTTTGAAATTTGATGCATCTGATGAGCCTCTTGCAATTAATTACGAACCAATCAGAACTGCATTTATGCAGTAGTTCGATCTGCTAGAAATACCCCCACCCTCACACACTAATTTCTTAAGGTAGGAAAAACCCAAACTTGGATCTAAACAAAACGACAATCGTTCACATTTTCAAATGTACAATGGAAATGCTACTATAACGACCTTTCGGTATTGGTATATAGAAAGGCGGCGAGCTGGCAGAAACGTTAGCACGCCGGGCGAAATGCTTAGCAGTATTTCGTCTGCCGTTACGTTCTGAGTTCAAATTCCGCCGAAGTCGACTTTGCCTTTCATACTTTCGGGATCGATTAAATAAGTACCAGTTACGCACTGGGGTCGATATAATCGACTTAAACCATTTGTCTGTCCTTGTTCGTCCTCTCTGTGTTTAGCCCCTTGCATGTAGTAAAGAAATAGGTATTGGTATATAGAGTGTCCGTGAGAGGAGACGATGTCATTCAAACTCCTTTTCAGCCTAGTCTCTTTAACTATGTCATGAAGGAAGGTTGTGTAGGTGAATGATGTACAATACAGCAATCTTTTTTCCGCAGAAGAAAGGCTAAGAAGCAATTGGTTCTGTTGCTGAGTATCGTAAATTTACAGTAGCTTGTTCGAATGTTCGATTCGCATATTATTATTGGTAGGATAGTCGTCCGAGTTCTCCTTGTCTCTCTAGCTCTTTCTCATATATATATATAATATATATATATATATATATATATATGTATATATATATATATATATATATATATATATATATATATATACATATACAGGGGGATTGAAAAGTAAACCCTTATTTAAAATACTTATAAATTATTTATTAGTTGTAATTTTTATAAAAAGAAAAGATGGATATGCGAAGAAAGCTTTTAGTGTGACGTTTTAAAGTTTGAGAAAAAAATTACAATTAATAAATATTTATGGCTGTGTGGTAAGTAGATTGCTTACCAACCACATGGTTCCGGGTTCAGTCCCACTGCGTGGCACTTTGGACAAATGTCTTCTACTATAGCCTTGGGCCGACCAAAGCCTTGTGAGTGGATTTGGTAGACGGAAACTGAAAGAAGCCCGTCGTATGTATATATATATAATATGTATATATATGTATGTGTGTGTGTGTGTGTGTGTGTGTTTGTCCCCCCCCCCCCAACATTGCTTGACAACCGTAACTT
>NC_043007.1:22832633-22837633 GCF_006345805.1 Octopus sinensis
TGTGTTTTTCTCTGGCTCATAATATTCAATCCATCAAACTTTCTGTCAATAAACATCTTTTGAATTTGTAGTCCCCCTTCGCCCTTTTTAAAAATCTTTGTAGCCTCTTTCGCTACAGAGGGCTGAAGTCTTATTTGGGATTAAATCGTAGTGTACCTGGTTTAAATTTATTAAGAAACAAATTACACCTCCCCTAAAAACCCAACGTTTTCCTATCCGTGTGTTGAAACAGATATTGTTATAATTCGGGACAGTCATTTTTTTTTTTGCCAAATGAACACACGCACTGTATATTTGTTCTTCACTCGTTTATTACTGTTCTTATTTTATCTTATGTCCAGTGTCCGGAAATCTTTCGTCACACATTTGTGACCCCTTCAGTGACCCTTTCCACCCACGTGTGTCCTCCTGCTCCTCTTACACCTGGACGGAAAAGGTCAATGAAGAGGTCACAGATGTATGACGAAAAATTTCCGGACAATGGACATAAGATAAAATGAGAACAATGATAAACTAGTGAAGAATGAATATTTAGTTGCGTGTGTTTATTAGGTAAAAAGAAAAAAATGACTGTCCCGAAATGTAACAATATGAAACACAGTCATCAGCCGAATTTAATTTTCCCCCCTTTTAATTAATTAATTAATTATACTTAATTCGTACCATAGAAAACATGAAATACTTTTTCACTGTTTCTTTGTATTTAAATGTTACAATTTAAAATGTGATCTGTTTTATAATTCCTTATAGAAATCAAGCTTTTTTTATGGTTAAAAAAATTAAAAATTAGGTAACTTTCTCGAAGTTCGATTTTAAAAGAGTAGGCGGATGAGGAAAGAGCGAGGTGGGAAAGAGGGGGTAATTCTTACCGTGCTAAATATTTAGCCGTGGAATGGGAAAGGAACTAAAATGGCCGAATCTCGCTATGACACACATGTGTATATTCAAACGACTCCCTTGACAGCGCATTATCCCAACCCGGGGCATTAGTGTCTGGGACCTAAGTCAAGCGAGGGTTTTTTGTTTATTTGTTTGTTTCTTTCGTTCTCTCTCTCTCTTTTTTATCTTTTTCTTTCTTTCTTTTTTTTTCTTAAAAAGGCTTCACCGGAAGTTACTGCTTCATCAAAGGCATTTCTTTGTATGTATTCATTCATTGTTTCGCCCCCCCCCGTATTTATTTCTCTCCATCACCCCTTCCTTGCTTCGCACACTTTTGATGCATTTCGCATTTATTCTACGTTCATTATTTTGCGGATTCCACTGAAGCTATTTTACTCAGTGGAGTTGTGTGGGTATCGCAAATAAATGGGTATTTGTTTGTTTATTGTTATTTACACTCCAGTATGGAAGTAACAGGAAATACCCAACATTATTTCCGCTGAACTTCCTACATCTCTAACCATTTACATTCTTCATCATTGATAAAGAACTTACTGTTGAGAATCGGGGCGCAATTTTCATTAACATTACTAGATTAATGGCGTTGTTATTATCATATTTCGAAGCTTTCACAACTCGCCGACTAATTTATTTTGTAGAGAAGTAGTGGTCAAGCGGATAAGTCATTGCCTCATTAGGTCTGATTTCGTACTCACTCAAGTTATTGGGTTGTCCGGAAAGTTCGTGCCGATTTTTAGAGGAAAGAAAAAGGTCAATAAATACTTGCCATTACATTTTTTTATCAACCAGATATGAACCATTTTGTTGCACAATGTGTCTCCATCTTTCCTCTAACTTGAAAATACCCTCTTCCCAGAATTGAGGTGGTTTCATGGCAAAGAATTCATCAAGGTATCTTTTTACATCATCCAAGGAATTGGAATTTTTACCAATAAGACTATTCTGCAGAGACCTGAATAAGTGGAAATCCGAAGGAGCAATATCTGGTGAATATGGATAGTTCATCGCCCCCTAGACTTTACACCCCATTTCTCAAAGCCCCTTGTTTTATTAAGGATGTCTCACAACGCTAGAAAATTACACGGTGAATTAAAAAAATGTAACAATAAGCTTAAAAGCCCTTTATAATACATCCCAGCCGAGCTGCAGCAATTTTTGTCTAGTTCCCAAAGCATCAACTGCCGAAAATGAACTTATCTTCCATTTTAAAGGGTTACAGAATTAACACAGGTTATAGGAACATAAACCTTCTTCCACGAAAAGCTAGCTTAAACTGTGCTCTAAATGGAGATGCAGTCAAATCCTATTTTATGGGCTCAACCATGCTCTAAAATAAGTCGAAAGGTTAAGCTACTATAAATCGGCACGAACTTTCCGGACGACCCAATATTTTGTTCATCCTCATAAAATTTTATCTGAGCAACGTGAAATGAAGTGTTCTGTTCCCCGTTCGGGAATCGAAACCACAATATTGCGATCGTGAGTGCAACACCCTAACCACTAAGCCACTTTACTTATTGGCCACAAGAATACATTGGGTGGGGAAACTATATTGAATAATTTTCATCAAAATTCCTGTAGATGTATTGTCTGTAGAATGAATTCCCGAATTGGACACTAGAGAGCGCTGGATGGAATTGCCCAAATGGTGGGGCGATATGAGTGAAGGCATTTATAAAGGGCTTTTAAGTTTATTGTTAGATTTTTTAATTTCCCGTGTTATTTTCTAGCGTTGTGAGACATCCTTAATAAAACAAGGGGCTCTGAGAAACGAGGTGTAAAGTCTAGGGGGCGATGAGCTAATAGCGTATCGCAGTTACTGAGAATCGTTATCAGCTCGATCCCTAATCAAAATATTTCTTTTAATATTTTTAGACTCCCTCCCCCCTCTCTCTCTCACGCACACACACACATCTGGGGCAGGCATGGCTGCGTGGTTAAGAAGCTGCGAGCTGGCAGAAACGTTAGCACACCGGGCGAAATGCTTAGCGGTATTTCGCCTGCCGCTACGTTCTGAGTTCAAATTCCGCCGAGGTCGAATTTGCCTTTCATCATTTCGGGGTCGATTAAATAAGTACCAGTTACGCACTGAGGTCGATGTAATCGACTTAATCCGTTTGTCTGTCCTTGTTTGTACCCTCTGTGTTTAGCCCCTTGCGGGCAGTAAAGAAATAGGCATTTTGTCTGCCACTACGTTGACCTAAACAATAACAATAATAATAAATAATAATAATAACAACAACAACATCGAAAAATACCATGGGAATGAGAACCCAGGTTCAAAATTTCTCCAAGACACCTGAAGAAGGCTTGGAGGGTATACCAGCCGAAACGTTGTGTTAACAACGAACAAGATGGGGACAAATATCCGTCGAATGTAAATGATGTAAATAAAACGTTTCCTGATGTGCATTATTTACTGTGTCCTTCCTGGTCAAATGCGGTAGGGTGCGATTTAAGAGAGATTTTGGCTGAGTTTTCTAGCAAATTAAACGACCACGCAAGAGACTCTATTGTCAATTCAACGGTGAAAGTGTTCTCTCTGTTTTACCTCAGATTGCCCCAAATTGAAAAAAATGTATCACTAAAGGCCATTTACCTGTGACCATCTTATATACATATCATTCTGTACACCAAGGACAACTTTGTCCAATGTAAACTTCTTTAAGACGGCTGTAGGATTGAGCGAAAATTGGTTGCTATCTCTAACAGGTAGAGCGACCATGTAGAGGCTCTCTTGATGGTCTGGCCTAGCTGCAGAGAAGGATAGAGCATATAAAGTTCATCCGTTTAATGCAGCCTTGTTTAAGTACAATAACGGACACATGTTTACAAGCCATAACTCTCTCGTTTTCTTCTTTCGTGCAGCGTGCATAAATGGCTCTGTGCACATACTGGATATTTTGAAATATCGAAGTTACTGAGATTATCCATGTTTCCTTTTAAGGCTATAGGATGTGAGGATCTTTTCGGTTTGACCGGCAGTTTTTTAAAAATAATTTCCACGTAACTAAACACTTTTAAACTTCGTAGATTGGTAGAATGTGTTTATAAAACATCTTTTTCTCTTAACTTTATTGAGAAAATTCTATAGTTTGTAAGATATTTGTTGTTTTTTTTTCTTCAATTTCTGCAATTTCAACCAATCAATGACGTCTATTGAGGTGAAAACATTCTGTGCTGTATGAATATGTCCCTCGTTTAAGAAACAGATTGGGTTTATTTATATTTCTGAAGAAAAAAAGATACCCTTCCCCCCACCCCTAACCCTAACCCTAACTAACCCTAACCCTAACTCTAACCCTAACCCTAAAACAGATTGAAATGCAATAGATCGATACTAGGGTCATAATTATGGGTGACAATTTCATATGACACCGCTAGAAAAAACTGCCGTTCAAACCGAAAAGATCCGGATATGATTTGAGGGTGATAATGACCGCTCAGAAATTTCCTAGTTGATTTGTGCTGCTTATCTGTACTATTTATACTTCTGCTTATTCCTAACAATTATCACAGCAAAAACATAACTGACGGCTGTATTACCCAACCTATTTATCTATCAGTGAGTCAGACCATCTCTCTCCCCCATATATTTCTCTTCCTTCTCTCTCTCAATGGGAAGGTGATACAGTATTGATGGAGATATGAAAAGATTAGTTTGTGTTCAAGGAACAAAGACTTGATAAAGTTGTGGACAGAAACTTTCCTCAATTCGATTTTCTTCTTTTTTATGTAGCACGGATGTCATCTACATTTGAAACATCTGACTTCTTATCTTTTGAGCTAGTAAATAAATATATTAACTCAGTTATGTTATAACAACAACTTTACTGATTTAAATTGTTTTTTGTAATGACGTTTTAATATCGATTTTCTTTTCTTTTCTTTTTAGTGTCGTCTGATTCCCACATTTGACCAAGAAGAAATCTTTAAAGATCAGAGTTGAGTAATACCTGAACAGGTTGTGACTGGAAATTTTAAGCTAAAAAAAAAAAAAAATCTGCCAGCACTATGTTGGTGGCCAGAGACGAATTCCAAAGCGGCTGTTGCTGTACTGAATATCACCAGGATTCCATACCCTTGGACCTCAGCGCTTC
>NC_043007.1:22842633-22857633 GCF_006345805.1 Octopus sinensis
TTCAACTAACACTATCTCCTCCGAGAACCTGCGGCACAAGTTGACCAAAATTGAGAGTATGATAGAAGAAAGCTTATTCTTCCTTCCGTAGAAGAAAAAATTCAAATCGGACCATGTTAAGACCAAAAATTATTTACATAAAAAAGGTGCTTTTTTTCTATAAAAATCCCTTTTTTTTTTTACGATTTTTTGACTGCTGTGTCACCATTTTTCGGTGTATTTCAACCAGAAAAATGTTCACTTAAAGAGAATAACAAGCTACATAATGCAAAATTTTTACTATTCAAAAATTCCAATTCTAAAGGGTCGAAAAGAAAACAAGTCCGAGCAACGCTGGGCGATACTGCTAGTTATATATATATATATATATATATATATATTTGTGTGAATAAAGAGAACAAATTATGGTAAATTTTTTACTATAGTACCTGTCACGTAAAACGAGTCTCTCGTGGGATAGGTGTAATAGTAAATATTCACCAAAAAAGGGTACCGAATTGGGGCAGGGGACAAAATTCTTCTTTCATAGAAGGAAACAACCTCTCAGTTCCTTGCTCCGTTTATCCACCATAAGGTAGTGAGTGATGACTATTCCGAAAATTACTTCAGGTTATCTCTACAAATTATTCTATATAAATTGTAGCCAGGACTGATATTTGTTACGCTTCTCGAATACAAAACTTCGTGACAAAAATCAGTGCTAGCTATAATTTCTAAACAAGTGTGGAGATAACCGTAACAAGTGATGTAAATCGCACTGTTAACACAGTAGAACACGACGTTGACTTATAAAAGCGTTTAATATACTTCGTAGTATATTATAATTGCATTGTAATTATGTATACGGCAACGTCCTTTATTATTATTGTATATATAACATAATGCAAACGTGTAGCCTTTTTGTGCATTTTGTTTGCAGAAAGTAAAGAATTAACAGCAATAATGTTTAATAAATGTTGCTTATTGCAAGTTATGGATGATTCTCTTATGACTTCATTGCTTTCAGGCTTAGCTTAAGGTATTTTCACACCCGTCATCACAAAATGCGTCTGAATAAACATTGCCGGACAGCAAATAGAGACTCGGACATTGCTTAGAAAATCATTTTCATTTTTAACCTCGTATATAGTACGCACTAGGGATTTTGACTTTTAAATTTTGCGGGGAAGATGCGGATTATACTCGAGGATTTACGGTACTCTGGAGAAACCGGTAAAACGGTACTATAATCTTTACGGATTAATGTAGCCTAACCATCCTTCTAAGATTGATAGATGCCAGTCAAATTCAGACTGAAGTCAATGAACGTATTCAACAGCTGGTATTATCATTTAAGGCAAGACTAATACCTCAGATTTCAGATAGCAAAATCTCAGAAAAATAGCAAATGATATGCCCCGGGGCGTTATTAGACTGTGCAAAACAGCAAATATTTAACTAAAATGTGGATATTATCCTTGTGTAGTTGGACGTTGTTGTAATCTCAACCATTTCTAGTGTTTTTTTTTTTTTTGCGTTTTTCTCAAAATGACATTTCTGATTATGAGGAGCAATCTTCAGGTCACGATGTCTCCGAGAATAATTGATGTAATAGGCTGAAATTGTGCATGTGTATTACTTTGATACTTGTCTAGATGCTGTTCTCATGTGATTAGACACACTTCATTTGTTCATCTTCCAGAGACACTTGAATGCTACTACCCAGGGGTCAAAAACGCTTGAACTGCTGTTAATGGCTATGAGCGACCCCACAACGAAATCTAGGCCAACTTCATCAATGTCTTTGATTCAGCGTCTAGTATGTACCCCAATCTGTTGGTATTCCAAGTTAGAGCATATTACCTTTGATAGTTTGGTAGAAAAATTGACCTAAAATAAGGGTGTGTTTGCCTTGTCAGTCATTTTGAATTTATAATTAGGTCATGACTAGATAATGTGGAAATTTGAATATTATGTTTTTTGATAGAACTAAAATTGTTCTTGATGTATGCCATATTTGGTATGCCTGTGTTTTATTCCCGCTGAGTGAGATCATCTTCAATTTAGGAGTGTTTTCCTACTTCTGAGGTGCTGGTCTTGCCTCAAACTGAAAAAGGCTGCGAGTTGACAGAGTTGATACCAAACCCAGTGGCGGACGTAGGGGTGTTGCCCTACTCTCCCGGGCAACACCCTTTTCTAGCCGATTCGATACCAAAAATATCGGGACCACGGTCTATTTCCAGCAATTTCACAGCATTACCGTTTCATATACATACGGTCTGCTACAACAAAGTTAGAGTACATAAAAATGTGTCCATTTGTTAAGAATTGCGCTTCCCATCTTACATCTTTCGTAACGTAGATAGGTCACACCCTTAGTTTGGGGTTGTCGAAGTACGTATTTGCAGTTGACACGCAGATAGGTCGCACCATAATCTGGGGAGTTACATGGCCCCTTTTTTTTAAACGTAAATATAATTAATATCTGAATCGATGTTGTGCAAAAGGCCAATACGCAAACTTCCGGTTTCCGCTTTCTAGTAAACAGTCATCAGAAAAATATTTTTATAACAACTTGGAAACATTAAAAACCCAGGACCAGAATACGCACCTGGGACTACTCATACGCCGCCGTCTACTTCAGATCCTTATGCTGTCGCGTGGATAAGTCAAGTTCCTGATTTTTATCGAAATTTTGGAGAATTAAAATGCGACATATCCGCGAATATATACGGTTCACGAACGGAAGTATTTATTCCTAAATACGTCGAACAATTCTTATACTTGACTTGCAGTATCGCCCGGCGTTGCTCGGGTTTGTAAGGGAAATAACTATATAAGCATTTTTAGAGATGTAAAGTATAATAGCCATCTCAATATGGCTAACCACAAGGGGGGGGTGTTACTGTAGCTTTTTACGTTCTGAGATTTAATAATACATTTTTAGAGAGTTACTTCCCTTATATATGCCAAAAATGCATTAAAAATGGGAAAAATTGATGGTAAATTTTTTTTAAATCGTAGACTCATCGTAGACGCGCGCTAATACCCAGAAGGGCTCGATATGAATCACGACTATAAGATACCCGGTTTTGGTTAAACTGCACCGCAAAATGTGGGAGTAGTTATGAATCTAAATCGTAGGAGACAGACACACAACTTCACTTTTATATATAAAGATTTTAACCGAAAAATACTGAGTTGGCGGAGCAATTTATACACGGGGCAAAGCTAAAACTCTGAAAGGAAAAAAAAAATTGTACCAAGATTTAGCACTAATTTAGTGGTGTGAATTGTACATGATTTAAAACGGTTTATTTCTACAACCAAACAGGTATTTTGTAGTAACGTTTCACTGTTCATGCACGTCTGTGATATTTATTTATCCTTCTCATTATGCATTACTAATTACGTATTTCTATACGTAATAACTAATTTTATTTAGTTTCAATTATTTTCACACTGATGACAACAACCTGATGCAGACTCAGTCAGTGATTGATCGATGAAAATTCTGCACTTAGACTGACATATTTGAAGATAACCCTGCTTGAACATCAATCAAACGTCTCTGATTGCTTAGTACAGTGACTGTCAGCCTGTGGTCCGCGGAACCCTGGTGGTTCGCGAAGGTAGTACTGGGATCCGTGAACTATTTAAATTCAAAATTTCACACACACACACCACACACACACACACACACAACACACACACACACACACACACACACACATATATAGATGTATTTATATATAGATGTATATATATATTTATATATATAATTTCAGTAAAACTATTAAGATTCAAGTGAGTTCATATATATATATATATATATATATGGACTTTGAGAGACATCCTGCACCCCATTTTGCCGTAGTTCTTTACCAGGGTGTCAACAAGCTCCACATTGTTTTCGGCCTCGTGATGCCCCAGGAAGTCTCGGACCACTGAGACAAAGCTGTCCCGCGCTGCTTTCTCCATCCTAGTGAGCTTCTTTGGGAATTCTTTACACTCTGTGATCTTCTTTATTTGTCGTCTGACGAAGACATCGGCTTTGACTTTTGCCTCGGACAGTTAGGAGAGAAGTTTTGAAGGTACTCGAAGATTGCAGACTTATTATCTAGAGCCGTTACAAACTGTTTCATAAGGCCCAATTTTATTTGCAGTAGAGAAACAATATTTTCCGGGGGGCCCAACAGTGGCTCCCGTTTGACGTTGTTTCTCCCCACACTGAATTCGTTCCATTGTGGCCAGTTTCGCCTGTGGTAGTGTGCCGCAGTGTCCTCGCTGTCCCAAAGGGAAAGATAACACGGAAACTTGGTAAAGCCGCCTTGAAAACCCATCAGGAAAACCACCATTTTTTGAAGTCTCCGATAACTTCCCAAACGTTTTTTTTTTCATATTTCATGGCGTCTAGCAAGATCTTGACGTTGCTGTATTCCTCTTTGAGCTAAACCGAGTGAGCCAGAGATGGATACATGTTCCCATTATGAAGCAGCATGGCACCGAGGCTCCTGGATGAGCCGCCAGAGAGTACTTTTTCGCTCTTGACTTGATGAATTCCCCATAAACATAGCAAAGTGCATCTGCCGGATGCTTACAACCACTTGATGCCATCTGTGAGGAATGCAGCTATCAACGACGACTTGTCTCCACTTAGACTGCCAGAAGTAAGTTGAACTGTTGGGTTTACAATCCCTGCATTTATACTGCCATCTATGTTGCCAGATCGTTCTAGACATTCTTAAAACTTTTAGAAACTTCTCGAAAGTTCTTGAAATTCCCTAGAAAGATCTAGAAAATTCTGCTTCAGCAACTCAGCGCTGAATCTGTCTGAAATGTAATGGAAAACAGGCCAGTTTCAAAAGACTGATGTCCAGGTCACAAAAGCAAAGTTTGAAAGGAATAGCAGATATTTCCTTTGATTTCTAGACAGAAGCAAATAGGAAATAATACCTACTGACCAAAGACAAAATAAATAAATAAATAAATAAGTAAATAAATAAATAAATTAGTAAATAAATAAATAAATAAGCAGATAGAATGAAATACAAATTTTGTTACACAGTTTCATATATCTACTTGACTAGGGCTGATCCGGAACTAAACAGTAATGGTGGTAAAGACCATGGGTTCTAATTTAGGCACTTGACAAGCAGTTTTAAGTGGAGAGGTGAATAGACACCATCGAATCCAGTACTTGACAGGTACTTTATTTTACCAATTGCGGTGGGATGAAAGTTGACCTCGGCGGCATTAGAAGTCAGAATGTAAAAACCCATAACTAAAAAAAAACGCAATGCATTCCTCCTCGACGCTCTAACGACTCTGCAAAGAGACAGCAACAATGGTATTATCTACAAGTGAAGACACGTAGCTTAATGGTTTGGGGTAGCCTAAACTGTTGTTTTCATTTACATATTTTTAATCTGGTGGTAGTTATTTTATTGGTCTTCCAAACCCCATGTGAATTACATCGGGTTATCTGTGAGCGATTTCAAAACACGTTATGCAAATCATTTATATTCTTTCCGACACATCGACAAAGTTGGCTAGCTACGTATGGAGTTTGAAGAGCAAACTCCACCCCACGTTTAATCGACCTGTTAGTGATCACTAGTTTCATTTTCCCACACGGCCTTACACTCAACACGGAGTCCTATATCAAGTACCTGGAGGAGGTAGTGCTGGGTCAAGAGGGTGCAGTTGAGCGAGAGATCAACAAAACTCCTTGTAACACCAAAGATGAACTGAAGGCAAGGATTACGGCTGCATTCATCAACTTAAACAAAGGGATCGTCCAGAAGCGTTGAGGGAGATTCTGAAGTCGTCTAGAGACCGTGGTTGAAGCCAATGGCGATTTTATTGAATAAATATACTGTTTAGTATTTCAAGATATTTTAGTATACTGTTTAGTATTTCAAGATGTCGGAGTTATTTTCATTTTTACGTAATTTACACGACAGTATAATAACCGCACCCTATATGTATGTATGTATGTATGTATGTATGTATGTATGTATGTATGTATGTATGTATGTATGTATGTATGTATGTATGTATGCCAGACTGACAGACCATGCCTGTTTTTTGCTGGCCTCAAATCTCATCTGCGAACGCATGGAAAACGAACCTCTACCAACTATTCTGCCTATATGTCTGTGCACACCTTTGAATGCAGTGTATGCCAGAAGGTTTGCAAATCCAACGGAGGCCTCAAAAGACATTTTAAGATCCACAAAGAGCAGAACTTATCTGCAGCTCTTGGTAGTCCAAATCAGATATGCAATCTATGTGGGTGTCTTTTCAAAACATTGTCTGGTTTAAAAAGCCGCATCAGATGCCATGATGGTTCTAAGGTGTAGGTATAGAGGGTGTTCAAGCTCTGCAAAAGGAGTAGACAACCACCATTTATATATATATATATATATATATATATATATATATAATATATATATATATATATATATATATATACATTTATGAGTGTGTCTTTGTGTCTGTATTTGTCCCTATCCACCCCACAATCGCTTGACAACCGGTGTTGGTGTGTTTATGTCCCCGTAACTTGGTGGTTCGGCAAGGAAGACTGATAGAATAAGTACTAGGCTTACAAAGAATAAGTCCTGGGATCGATTTGCTCGACTAAAGGCGGTGCTTCAGCATGGCCACAGTCAAATGGACTGAAACAAGTAAAAGAGTAAAAGAGAGCATATCAGCCATTTAAAGGAGATGAATTTTGGAAACAAAATCTTATATGGACCCTCGAGGACCGTATTGGACCCCGGTTGAGAACTGCTGATCTAATTAAGGTCTACCGGATCGGAAAAGGGAAGAACACACTTGATAATCTAAGTCCATGCATTTATAAAAAAAAAAAGTCGGGATGATCATGGCTGAAAGGTCTTTGATCTTTGGTGTATTTTATCAGTGTGTGTCTGGAGTTCGACAACAGTAACAACGGTAAGAAAGACAGGGTGGTGGTTGAGCTGGCAGAAATGTTAGCACGCCGGGCGAAATGCGTAGCCGTATTTCGTCTGTCGTTACTTTGTGAGTTCAAATTCCGCCGAGGTCGACTTTGCCTTTCATCCTTTCGGGGTCGATAAATTAAGTACCAGTTACGCACTGGGGTCGATATAATCGACTTAATCCATTTGTCTGTCCTTGTTTGTCCCTTCTATGTTTAGCCACTTGTGGGCAGTAAAGAAGTAGGTTATCGTTGAAATGGATTTTGGATCATAGGGTTGCTCTGCTGGGACTGACCTGAGGCTATAGAAGAAGGAGGAGGAGGAGGAGAGGAGGAGGAGGAGGAGGAGAAGAAGAAGAAGAAGAAGAAGAAGAAGAAGAAGAAGAAGAAGAAGAAGAAGAAGAAGAAGAAGAAGGGGGAGGAGGAGGAGGGGGCGGCGGCCGAACTGGAGCTAAATAGTAACAGCAGCAGCGGCGGCGGCGCCGGAAAAAGAGAATGATCATCGTTAGAATGATTTTGATCGCAGGTCCGCTCCATCAGGGAAGACAATGTGCAGCAGCGGCAGCAGCGGCAGCAGCAGCAGCAGCAGCAGCAGCAACAACAACAACAACAACAACAACAACAACAACAAATGATCATAGTTGGTAGTAGTAGCTTTAATCATAAATCTATGAGAGCTGATTTGAGATGAAACAACAACAAAACCAACAGAAGCACGTTATCATTTTACCTAATAAATTGTTCCCTCCATCCTTTATCTCTTCTCACCATAGCCACCCGCCCAGCCACCCGCCTCCGCCCCGTCACTAGCGTACTGTGCAAAAAGTAATTAATATATCGTATCGCCTCCTCCGAAACCACAAATCAAAAGCCGCTGACATTTTTGCGGGTGAAGGTGCTGTTTAGCCGTAAGGAGCATCTAAGGTCTACCTGTCCAGGATTGGCCGCAGCCTCAGACTGGAACAAGCAAAACAATAAATGAATACAGTAATCACTCGTCATATCGCGGTTCACTTATCGCGCCCTCAGCACATCGCGGATTTTTCTGGCTAATATATGTAATTTATATATATATATATATATAATATATTATATATATATAATATATATGTTACTAGCAGTATCGCCCGGCGTTGCTCGGGTTTGTAAGGGAAATAACTATATAAGCATTTTTAGAGAGTTATAGCCAAAAAATAGCAAAAAAAATGCATTAAAAATGGAAAACAAAATTATGGTAAATATTTTTTTAAATCGTTGACTCATCATAGACATTTTTAGAGAGTTACTTCCCTTATATAATAGCGAAAAAAATGCATTAAAATGGAAAAAAAATGATGGTAAATTTTTTTTTAAATCGTTGACTCATGGTAGACATTTTTAGAGAGTTACTTCCCTTATATAATAGCGAAAAAATGCATTAAAATGGAAAAAAATGATGGTAAATTTTTTTAAAAATCGTAGACTCATCGTAGACGCGCGCTACAGAAGGGCTCGATATGAATCCCGACTATAAAATACCCGGTTTTGGTTAAACTGCACCGCAAAATGTGGGAGTAGTTAGGAATCTAAATCGTAGGAGACAGACAGCACACAACCTCACTTTTATATGTAAATATATGTTATATATAACAATGATGAGATTCCACACAGTCTCCGTGTGTCAAATTCACTCACGAGGCATTGGTCGGTCCGGAGTTATTGTAGAAAATAGATAACAATTTTGTTCACCATCCAGCTATATCCGAAGCAAGGGTTTCTATTGACTTTGGACCCATTCCAAGTGACTTCGTGGTAGTCCTTATGCCGTCCTCAAACCTCATTTTCAGGTTTACACCGATTGCATTTCCCCTCTGCAAGCTTGCCGTAAAACAGCTGTTTGGGTGTACGTTCATCCGCCATTCAAGCAACATGAATACATACATACATTCATACATACATACATTCATACATACATACATACATACATACATACATACATACATACATACATACATACATACATACTTACATACATACATACATACATACATACGTACATACATACATACATACATACATACACACACACACATACATACATACATACATGCATACACATACATACATACATACATACACACATTCATACATACATACGTACATACATACATACATACATACACACACACATACATACATACATACATGCATACACATACATACATACATACATACACACATACATACATACATACATACATACATACATACATACATACATACACACATTCATACATACATACATACACGCATACACATACATACATACATGCATACTTACATACATACATACATACATACACGCATACACACACATACATACATACATGCATACACACACATACATACATACATACATACATACATACATACATACATACATACATACATACACACACTACATACATACATACATACATACATACATACACACACTACATAATGCATACATACATACATACATACATACATACATACATACATACATACATACATACATACACACACATACATACATACATACATACATACATACATACATACATACATACATACATACATACATACATACATACGTACATTCTTATATATCATTATAATAAAGGATAAAATCTATGATTTTATCAAGTAGCTAGCATGTAAAAAACCATTTCGGTAAAAATTAATACAAATATATAATTTTATAAACATAACTATAAATTTATAACACAGGCAACTATTGAGTAATGCCACACGCTAGAAGACGCCAAATGACACTAACACTACCTTATTTATTACATATATGTATCAAAAGAAAAACAGGAGGACGCAAAGGATTTTGCGGTACATATGTTTCGGGCTTTATTGAACAACTTATATATCAATGCATAATTGATATAACAGGTAGATCAAGAGCCTTCTTCAGCCGCGTACAATTACCACACCAAAGACATGTATCGCATTATAACAGGTTTGAGAAAGAGTTTGAGAAAAAACCGAGTTTCATTGGGAAAGTAAATCATCATAGTCGTATATTGCGAGATTCCAAAACAAATCTTCCATACCGTTTTTTCACTCAATAAAGAATCTTATTTATTCCATAGATATTTTATACACTGTTGATACGTTGTGTTCGTATGGTATGTATAAATGTTATAATTATGTACCTTCGGTTATATCAAACTAGGGATGGTAAAGGGTATTACATACCTAAACCAGAATCGATCTATGGCTAAACTTTAAAAAAAAAACTTTTTTGTTCATTCCCTTGCTTTTACCCCGTGCCTATGTGATTAAATAAGGTAGTTTTAGAGCCATTTGGAGTCTTCTAGAATGTGGCGTTACTCAGAAGTTGCTCTAAATATAATTTTATAATTACATTTATAAAATGAAATACTTTGTATATATATATATGTGTGTGTGTGTGTGTGTGTGTGTGTGTGTGTGTGTGTGTGTGTACGTACTCTCTCCGCATATATTCTTTCTGCCGAAGAGCATATGCTCGAAACGTATAAAACTACTAACTTGCCTGAGCTTAAACTCCCTCTCTTTTTCTGTCTGTCTGTCCGTCTCTCTCTCTCTCTCTCCCTATATATACACACACACACATATACACACACATTCATACAGGCACACACACACAACTACTATCACCACCACAGGCAATAGTCAACGCTATAATCGCCACTATCACAACCACTACCACTACCACAACCACTACCACTAACACCATCGTCATGAAAACCACACTCACTTGGGACAACCAATACGATTATCCCAACTACGACCCCCTACAAATTGCAGCACCACCACTACCACCCCTGTACAATTCCCTGACCCCTACAAAGACCATCCTCTCCACCTTCATTACCCCCGCTGTAGTCGGGTCTTATGCGAAAACCCTGGCGATGAAATGAAATCCTAATGACCCACATACATGCAAAAAAAAAGACAGTTTATGATGTAAAAGAATATTTATAGCCCGCCTGCCCAACCCCACCACCAGAGCAAAATGTTTGGTTGTCAGCTGGTTGTGTTTCCTATTGCAACTGTATCACCTATCTATCTATCTATCTATCTATCTATCTATCTATCTATCTATCTATCTATCTATCTATCTATCTATCTATCTATCTGTCTGTCTATCTATCTATCTATCTATCTATCTATCTATCTATCTATCTATCTATCTATCTATCTATCTGTCTGTCTGTCTATCTATCTATCTATCTATCTATCTATCTATCTATCTATCTATCTATCTATCTATCTATCTATCTATCTATCTATCTATCTGTCTGTCTATCTATCTATCTATCTATCTATCTATCTATCTATCTATCTATCTATCTATCTATCTATCTATCTATCTATCTATCTATCTTCATACATGCATATGAATATGCACATGTATATGTATGCATGTGTACGTATATAAATAATGTGTATATATATATATATATATATATATATATAATATATATATACACACGCGAACACACATGTGTATATATATACACACAAACACACATATACATATATGTGTGTATCTTTATGAATGTATGTGTATGCATATATGCGTGAGTTTATTTGCCTATTTACTATCACCATCACTACACACTATTGTCTCTCTCTCCTCTCTCTCTCTCTAAATATATATATACGCACATATATACATATGTATATGTATATATGCATATATATTATATATATATGTATATACAGATATATATATATATATATATATATGTATTATACGTATGTAGATATATATGTGTCATTGGTATGCGTATTTTACAGAGGCATACATATATGGATACAGACATAGACGCGTACACGCGCATGTACTCAGTCACACACACACACACACACACACACACCACAAACACACACACACACACACACATTTAATATCGCACCGCAGCTGACAATATCTATTTGCATGCTCCGATAGAAACCGCGGAATAATATTACATTAAACTTGAGAAATAATTATGTTCGTTTGTAAGAGACACGAAAGATCAGTGACCGAGGTTTCAATTCCACATCGTTGACAAGATCTGGGATTTATTTGTTTCATTTTCTTCAAAATATTATTATTACTACTACTATTATTATTATTATTATTATTATTATTATTATTACTATTACTATTATTATTATTATTATTATTATTACTATTACTATTATTATTATTATTATTATTATTATTATTACTATTACTATTATTATTATTATTATTATTTTTACTATTACTATTATTATTATTATTATTATTATTACTATTACTATTATTAGTGAAGGCGCATGGCTCAGTGGTTAGAGCGTCGAGCTTACGATCGTAAGGTTGTGATCTCGAATCCCGGACCGGGCTGCGTGTTGTGTTCTCGAGCAAGGCACTTTATTTCATGTTGCTCCAGTTCACTCAGCTGTAGAAATGAGTTGCGACGTCACTGGTGCCAAGCTGTATCGACCTTTGTCTTTCCCTTGGATAACACTGGTGGCGTGGAGAGGGGAGGCTGGTATGCATGGGCGACTGCTGGCCTTCCATAAAAACAACCTTGCCCAGACTTGTGTCTAGGAGGGTAACTTTCTAGGTGCAATCCCATGGTCATTCATGACCGAAGGGGGTCTTTACCCTTTACTATTATTATTATTATTATTATTACTATTACTATTACTATTATTATTATTATTATTATTATTACTATTACTATTACTATTACTATTATTATTATTATTACTATTACTATTACTATTATTACTATTATTATTATTATTATTACTATTATTACTATTACTATTATTATTATTACTACTATTATTTTATTATTATTATTATTATTAATATTATTATTATTATTATTATTATTATTATTATTACTATTACTATTACTATTACTATTATTATTATTATTATTATTATTATTACTATTATTATTATTATTATTATTATTATTATTATTATTATTATTATTATTATTATTATTATTATTTGTGGAGGCGCTTCTGAGCGAAAAAATTAAATTAACTTAAATTAACTTAACTGACAGGCCTCGACTATTGGGGTCGACTAGAAAAGCTAAAACTTTATTCTCTCCAACGTCGCCGTGAGCGCTACATCATCTGCATTATGTGGAAAATATTCCATCAGCATTGCCCAAATGATGTTGGCATCACCTTTTAGGTACATCCAAGGCTTGGGCCCCGTGCCATCCGCCCACAACAAAAATCGCACTCTCATCTCATAACAACAATACGGCACAATTATTTCACCTCAATTGGCCCCGCTCTCTTTTACATTACACCAAAACTCATTAAAACAGAAACAGACAGATTCCTTCAAGAAATCCCGGATAAACCCCCTACACCCGGATATGTCTCTGTAAACAATAACTCTCTACCTGAGTGGGCCATAGTGCCCAAATTCTGACTTGAAAGACTTCACCAGGTGGTGCTATTAAGTTAGACATGGCCTGGGCCAATAATAGCCGAAATCTATCAAAGTATCAAAGTATCAAAGTAACTAAACTTAACTTAGAAACCGGGAAACCGGGCCCATGAACCTGACTAGGCTTTAAAAGGGCGCATTTATTTTATTTGAGGGTTGTTGTTACACTCTCTTCGACTAATTCTTCAGTTGAGAATCTCACCCCAAATGTGCCACAGCGACTCCCACGGGTGACGTAAGTTTTTATTCCCCAGACTTGCCTTAAGCATTTTTCAATCTAGGCTTGCGTCACTAAATTTTGATGAAATACACTCGTAGATAATTGCGTTTTTTTTCCCCTAGTATCTTCTCGTATTCCCTTTTGTGCGTTTGGTAATATTATTCTGCCATTCTTTGTCAAGTGCGCTTTGGTGTCACTTAACGGTTTTTCCAGTCGACAACACACTTTGTTTGCACAAAACTAACCGTTCCCATTTTGTTTAGAAATAAGAACGGCCAGTGTCCGCTGTATTAATGTTTCTGCGAGTGGTTGCGGTGGTAGTGGTGGTGGTGGTGGTGGTGGTGGCGGTGGAGGTGGTGGAGGTGGTGATGGTGGTGGTGGTAGTGGAGGTGGTGGTTGCAGCGATGACAGTGATGGGTATGGTAGTGGTGATGGTGGTAGTGGTGGTGGTGGTGGTAGTGGTTTTGGTGGTGGTGGTGGCTGCGGCGGTGGTAGTGGTAGTGGTGGTGGTGGCGGCGGCGGTGGTGGTGGTTTTGGTGGTGGTGGTTGTGGCGGCGGTGGTTGTGGTGGCGGCGGCGGTGGTGCTGGTGGTAGTGGTGGTGGTGGTAGTGGTGGTGGTGGTGGTGGTTTTGGTGGTGGTTGTGGCGGCGGTGGTTGTGGTAGTGGTGGTGGCGGCGGTGGTGGTGGAGGTGGCTGTGTTCTCGTTAGCGTTGTTGTTGTTGTTAGCTGTCATTGTTTTCTTGTTGTTCCTGTGATGTCGATGTTGACATTTTTAGTAGTGGTAAGTTAGCTGTTGTTGCTGCTGTTGTTGTTCTGTGAAGGCGCGTGGCTTAGTGGTTAGGGCATTCGGCTCACGGTCGTAAGGTCGCGAGTTCAATTCCCGGCGACGCGTTGTGTCCTTGAGCAAGACACTTTACTTCACGTTGCTCCAGTCCACTCAGCTGGCAAAAATGCGTTGTACCTGTATTTCAAAGGGACGGCCTTGTCACACTCTGTGTCGCACTGAATCTCCCTGAGAACTACGTTAAGGGTACACGTGTCTGTGGAATGCTCAGCCACTTGCAGGTTAATTTCACGAGCAAGCTGTTCCGTTGATCGTATCAGCTGGGACCCTCGTCGTCGCAACCGACGGAGTGCTCCTGTTGTTTTTGTTGTTGCTGTTGTTGTTACTGCTATTGCTGCTGTCTCAACTACAACAACAACAACAACAACAACAACAAGAACAACAACAATGCCCTGAAGCAGTACCAGGCGGTGACTTTCATGGCTTCTGATCTTAACTGATTGGAAGTGTTATCATGTACATTGTTTTGTCTTGGTATAAAAGATGGGCTACAGCAAATATTCTGCTACGTTAAGGGTACA
>NC_043007.1:22862633-22892633 GCF_006345805.1 Octopus sinensis
GACTTCTCTTGTTTATGTGTTTGTTTCTCATTTCAATCGAAATTCTGAGCAATGACGAGTGTATTTAAATCGTCTCGCAGTTACATTGATAATCGGCAATATGCGATCGATGACAGTATCGGACTATTTTAGTCCGAGACAAGGAATTAATGATTGGTACACATTGTGTTTCCATCTTATCGACGGCCTTTGCTGACTGCTTCATATAACCCTTCTTTTCTGCAACGTCCGCCGTCCGGAATCCCCTCTCCGCGTAAGTTTACCCTTTCAGTTATTGACTTGCAATCCCTGTTAACGGTATCAACCTCATCGGTCTCTGAGGGTCTGCCTTGAGCACGCCTCTTCTTCCATAACGTTTATGCATATGTCTATGTATGCATACATGCATGTATGCATACATGCATGTATGCATACATGCATGTATGCATGTATGTATGCATGTATGTATGCATACATGCATGTATGCATGTATGTATGCATGTATGTATGCATGTATATATGCATGCATGCATGTATGTATGTATGTATGTATGTCATTATTCAAAATTCCTTTAAAGATTTCTTGCCAATAGAGAAAGAACCGGTTTCTAACCTAGATCCAAGGCTCCCTTATTGGAATTTCAACATCGACAACACAGTATGTATGTATGTATGTATGTATGTATGTATGTATGTATGTATGTATGTATGTATGTATGTATGTATGTATGTATGTATGTATGCATGCATGTATGTATGTATGTATGTATGTATGTATATGTATGTATGTATGTATGTATGTAGCATGTATGTATGTGTATGTATGTATGTATGTATGTATGTATGTATGTATGTATGTATGCATGTATGTATGCATGTATGTATGTATTGTATGTATGTATGTATGTATGCATGTATGTAGTATGTATGTATGTATGTATGTATGTATGTATTATGTATGTATGCATACATGCATGTATGCATGTATGTATGTATGCATGTATGTATGTATGTATGCATGTATGTATGTATGTAGTATGTATGTATGCATGATGTATGTATGTATGTATGCATGTATGTATGTATGTATGTATGATGTATGTATGTATGTATGTATGTATGATGTATGTATGCATGTATGTATGTATGTATGTATGTATGTATGTTCGTATGTATGTATGTATGTATGTATGATGTATGTATGTATGTATGTATGTTGTATGTATGTATGTATGTTATGTATGTATGCATGTATGTATGATGTATGTATGTATGTATGTATGTATGTATGATGTATGTATGCATGCATGTATGTATGTATGTATGCATGTATGTATGTATGTATGTATGTATGTATGTATGCATGTATGTTGTATGTATGTATGTATGTATGTATGTATGTATGTAGTATGCATGTATGTATGTATGTGTATGTATGTATGTATTGTATGTATGTATGTGTATGTATGTATGTTGTATGTATGCATGTATGTATGTATGTATGTATGTACGTATGTATGTATGTATGTATGCATACGTGCAGATTTGCATGTTTTGTTTTATGCATCTCTTCTCATGCATATACGTACCTATCTAGACATGCTCATATATACTTATATGATAAACTTCTTGAAAGTTTTCCCCATTTTTACAGTTTCAGTGGATCTGTAGTCTTCGAATCAGCTTTCTCCTTTCTGGTTTTGAGAAGCCTAATTTCTCAAGATTGGTATTATTGGCAGTGTGTTACATATGCCCGTGCCCCCATAATTACTGGTATAAACCTGAACTTGTAATCTGGATAGAGTAACCGCAGATTTCTCAATAGTTCAGCATAGGTGTTCTCTTTTTCACTGATCTTCAGCTTTATATTAACATCAGCTAATTTCCACAACTGTACACAGTTTCTCTTCTCTATCCCAAATCATTATATTTAGGTCTGTTGTGCTTACATGTTATTGAGGTCTTCACTGGTACATTCCACCAGTATTCCTTTTTATTATGAGTGGCTATGGCTTCTACCATATTTTGGGTTCTTATTTCTTTGTCCTCGAGGTTATCCTTCCGACGGATTTCAATTCAGAGCGTCCTAGCTACAACGTCATATCTCACCGATAGATAATACCGTGATGACATTTTCAGACAACTGCTTATGATGTAGGTGATATCTTCGGTGTTAACTTCACAAAACCTGCATCAGTTGTCATATTTTACTGCTTTTCTTGCACTTCTGTCCCTTTTGTGCATCGGGTATTTGGTTGATATTTCCTGCCACTATATTGCAAACTCATACCCTTCAAAGTAGGAGGTAGTAATCTGGTTGTTGGTCCATGATAGACTGCTTTGATGATCAATGTTGCTATCATCTCGAAGCCTTCTACTAACATATCCATGCATAGTCTTCTGCTCATATAGGCTCATCCTTTCATCTCATGATAAGTTGTAGCTGAGTTGTGCAACTTCTTTGGGCATGTATTTAAGGTTATCAGACAAGAAATGCTGCTCAAGGAGCTGCCTTCCAAGTCTTATGATGTCATCAGCTGCATGTATGCAAACTTGGTCAAGTGATGCACTTCGACGCTTTGTGGTTAAAAGATGTGGCCGAAGGGATATGATGCCACATTCATTGATGGAGATGTTACTAGTCTGGTCTATAGTTCTCCCCCTTTTCACAACCATATATCAACATTTATCCTGACCAAACTCCAAACCTACTTCCTTTGAGAATTTTGTAGGTCAAGGATCTTTTGCATCTCATGCATATTCTTTGCATAAAGTTTTAAGTCATCCACACAGAAACAGTGTGTAATTTTGGTATTTCTGTTTCCTTGTGAACCAGTGAGACATACATCTGACTTCCTTAAAATGAATGACAAGGGGTTTGCAGAAAGTATAAACAACATCCCAGAGAGGCTGTCTCGTATGTTGAGTGATACTGGTAACATGTAACCCAGTACAACCTGTTGCATGGTCGGGCCGTCGGCGACTAAAGCGGCAACCCCACCAAGCTTGCTTGGTGAGGAGGGTGTTTTTTGGACACCCTGCGGGATGAAAAACAAAACCCGTCAAAGGGCGGAGGAACTCTTGAGAGTCAACGGCCATCCAATAAATGTGTAATTATATATTTACTGTATATCTGCCTTTTTCTCACTAATTTTTATATATTGTATATTTTTATAGCTTGCTCATTATATAAATTTTTATATACTTCACATCATATATTTTATGTATATTTTGTATATCAATGTTTTTTCCCCCTTATATCAATCATGTACGTATGTGTAGTTTTGTGTTTGTTTGTTCTTCCTCCTCGCCGCTTGGTAACTAAGGTTGGTTTGTTTACGACAAAGGAAAACGTTACAATAAATACCAAACTTTTACAAAAAGCAACGAAAAACCGATTTGTTTCGGCTAAAACTCTTCAAGATGGTGGCCCAGCATGGCTGCTGTAAAAGAGAAGATAAAAGAAACATTCGATAGTTCCCAAATTAAATAAAAGGTAAAGTCGACCCTGACAAGGGTTTTCCTCGATACAGAGAGCAGTAAAACTAATCCTCTGCACGTCCTGAGTATGACATGTAATACTGGTGTCCATACACATTTCCAGTTTTTCTCGACCACCAAAGTAGCTTGGCTTAAAACGGAACTTATGAAAAGAAAGGTTTCTGTTACTCAGAATGTGTGAAACACGGGCTAACGAAAAGTCTGAAAATAAACATGGACGTTTAGTACAAACTTATGAAAATACTTTGGGAAAGCAAATGATTGATCAAGTTTTTCAACTTCTCATAACAGAGAATTGTTATGAATTGAACACTGTATTATAGTGCTTATTTTATGGGCGACCGCCTCACCATCGCTTCTTAGACGATTGAAAAGGTATGAGCTATACTCTTTACTCTTATACTTGTTTCAGTCATTAACTGCGGCCATGCTGGAGCACCGCCTTTAGTCGAGCAAAGCGACCCCGGGACTTATTCTTTGTAAGCCCAGTACTTATTCTATCGGTCTCTTTTGCCGAACCGCTAATTGACGGCGACGTAAACATACCAGCATCGGTTGTCAAGCAATGCTAAGGAGACAAACAGACACACAAACATACACACACATATATACGATGGGCTTCTTTCAGTTTCCGTCTACCAAATCCACTCACAAGGCTTTGGTCGGCCCGAGGCTATAGTAGAAGACACTTGCCCAAGATGCCACGCAGTGGGACTGAACCGGGGACCATGTGGTTGGTAAGCAAGTTATTTACCACACAGCCACTCCTGCGCCTATATTCACCTCAGTGGAATTTAAGTCAGAACAAACTAAATATTTGTTTTAGCTATTGTTTAACCCCAAGTCTGAATAATCAGTTACATTTACAATAAATGAAATTCTAGCAAATCTGTTTTTGCTTATCGGACATAGTATATAGGCGTAGGAGTGGCTGTGTGGTAAGTAGTTTGCTTACCAATCACATGGTTCCGGGTTCAGTCCCACTGCGTGGAACCTTGGGCAAGTGTCTTCTACTATAGCCTTGGGCCGACCAAAGCCTTGTGAGTGGATTTGGTAGACGGAAACGGAAAGAAGCCCGTCGTATATACGTATATATATGTGTGTGTATATGTTTGTGTGTCTGTGTTTGTCCCCACCCAACATCACTTGACAACCGATGCTGGTGTGTTTACGTCCCCGTAACTTGACGGTTCGGCAAAAGAGACCCGACAGAATAAGTACTAGGCTTACAAAGAATAAGTCTTAGGGTCGATTTGCTCGACTAAAAGGTGGTGCTCCAGCATGGCCACAGTCAAATGACTGAAACAAGTAAAAGAGTAAAGAGAGAAAGAGAGAGAGAGAGAGTTTATCTAGGATTTCATAATCCATTGTATACTTTCATTGACGATAGGGTGCGATTTGTGGGACATTTGTTTGTCATTTCAAGTATGTCTGAATAATCAATGATATCTACAACAAAAGACGTTCTAGTAATCCTTCTTTTTCCCCCGGCCTAGTATATCTAGGGCTATATCTTTATATATAAAACTAAAGTTGTGTGTCTGTCTCCTACGATTTAGATTCCTAACTACTCCCACATTTTGCGGTGCAGTTTAACCAAAAGCGGGTATCTTATAGTCGTGATTCATATCGAGCCCTTCCGGGTATTAGCGCGCGTCTACGATGAGTCTACGATTAAAAAAAAAATTTACCATCATTTTTTTTCCATTTTTAATGCATTTTTTTGCTATTTTTTGGCTATAACTCTCTAAAAATGCTTATATAGTTATTTCCCTTACAAACCCGAGCAACGCCGGGCGATACTGCTAGTTATCCAATATATCTTTCATTGAGAGCAAGATGCAATTTGAGTGAGATTTCTCTGCTATTTCTAGCAGGTCTGAATAATTAATCACACAATAGATTATGTTCTAGTATTTTTTTGTCGAGCATATTATACCTTGGACTCATGGACCTGGTTTCCCGGTTTCTATGGCGTATGTGCCCCTTCCCCCGCCACCCAGCTGGACGGGACGCCAGTCCATCGCAGTGTGCCCCTTTAAAGCCTAGCCAGGCTCATGGGTCCGGTTTCCCGGTTTCTATGGCGTATGTGCTCCCCAGCTGGACAGGACACCAGTCCATCGCAGCGTTACTCATTTTTGCCAGCTGAGTGGACTGGAGCAACGTGAAATGAAGTGTTTTGCTCAAGAACACAACGCGTCGCCCGGTCCAGGAATCGAAACCACAATGTTACCATCATGATGCTGACACCCTAACCACTAAACCGCGCGCCTCCACATATCTAGGACTATATTATCCAATATCTGTTTTCATTGTCAGCGATTTGAGGGAGATTTGCTTGCTAATTTTAGCAAGTCGAGTGACTTCGACTAGGTTCCCTCATTTCATCAGCTAAACCTTTGTTTTCGAATGAGCACAAAAGGTTCCCTATACTGTAGGGAAATGAGGGAGGGGAATGAAAACGCTACTGAATTGCAATCTCCGTTCTTCGTAAGCTTACTACACTTGAGACAGTGATCCAGTCATTAGATATGGCTGACAGAATCGTTAGTACACCGGACGAATTGCTTAGCGGTATTTCGTCTGCGGTTACGTTCTGAGATCAAATTCCGCCGAGGTCGACTTTGCCATTCATCCTTTCAGGGTCGATTAAATAAGTACCAGTTACGCACTGGGCTCCACATAATCGACTTAATCCGTTTGTCTGTCCTTGTTTGTCCTCTCTGTGTTTAGCCCCTTGTGGGTAGTAAAGAAATAGAAATAGGTATTTCGTCTGTCTTTACGTTCTGAGTTCAAATTCCGCCGAGGTCGACTTTGCCTTTCATCCTTTCGGGGTCGATTAAGTAAGTACCAGTTACGCACTGGGGTCGATGTAATCGACTTAATCCGTTTGTCTGTCCTCTCTGTGTTAAGCCCCTTGTGGGTAGTAAAGAAATAGAAATAGGTATTTCGTCTGTCTTTACGTTCTGACTTCAAAAACCGCCGAGGTCGACTTTGCCTTTCATCCTTTCGGGGTCGATTAAATAAGTACCAGTTACGCACTGGGGTCGATATAATCGACTTAATCCGTTTGTCTGTCCTTGTTTGTCTGGCTTTCATCCTTTCGGGATCGATAAAATTAGTACCAGTTAAGCACTAAGGTCGATATAATCGACTTAATACGTTTGGCTGTCCTCTCTGTGTTTAGCCCCTTGTGGGCAGTAAAGAAATAGGTATTTCGTCTGTCTTTACGTTCCGAGTTCACATTCCGTCGAGGTCGACTTTGCCTTTCATCCTTTCAGGGTCGATAAATTAAGTACTATTTGCCTACTGGGGTCAATCTAATCAACTGGCCTTTCCCCCAAAATTTTGGGCCTTCTGCCTACAGAAGAAAAGAATATAAAAACGCTTACATTTTAATAATTCAAGGTAGGTAACTCCTTTCATCAGAGTTATTTACCTTTGATCACAAGCTTGGCTCCATCTTCCCCGATTTCATAAACCAAATTTAAGAAATACTTCAAACATTTAAAAAATCAAATTTCACGAACATTCTTCTTGGATAACAAATACAAATGTGTATGTTCCTTGGGTTTAAAATTCAGCCTCGCTATAAAACCTCTTACGTAGAGAAGAAGCATTGTAAAATATGAAAGCCAGAATCTGACATAGGTTTTAGTCACGTGATTACAGTAGTCACTTCCGGTCTCCGATTATGTTTGGTCACATGTCTTAGTCACATGATAGTAACATATCGTCGTAGGATTCTAAGGTTGGGAATATTCTTCTTCATAGCCTGATCCATAAACTTCATCATTCAACCATGTTTTCCTGTCCGGTTTGCGGCCCTAAATTGTCAGTTTGTGGCATCGTTATCAGTGTTTGGGGTATCGTTATGTTGGTAAGTGACTAATAATGTTTATAGTTTACGTATACTTACGTATTTTAGAATTTATTTTTCTCCTAAATAGTTCAAGTACTTTGTCAACCTTGGTTCCTGCTACTGTTATTAGCATGTTAAGATATAACTATAATTATTTCTCCACTGATTTAACAATTCTTCTTTTAGTCTCTTCTTTATATATATATATATATAGGAATAGGTTTATATTTTTCGTTCCTTCGAAGATTAGGGTGAATACGATAGAGTGGCTTTGCCTTGACAGTTGACATAAATTAACTGAAAAAATGGTTGGGGGTGAAATGTTCCTCCTACATGCGAACTTTGACCCCCCCACATAATACATTCTCTTTCACTGTATGTATGTATGTATGTACCTATCTATCTATCTATCTGTGTGTACTTATTCGTTTAGATCACCAGTGAACTAAACCGTCTTATTCTATATATATATATGGTACTACTAGCGAACAGTGGTCACGGTGCGCGCGCGCAGTCGCGCATCCGCGCTAGCTAGTCGTGACTACTCGATCCTACAACGTCTACAAAGCAAAGTAAATAAAACAGAAAATAAATAATTTTTTTAAACAAAGTAAATAACACCAAAACACAAAGTAAGGATCGACTAGTCATGACTAGCTGGCGTGGATGCGCGACTGCGCGTGTGCGCACCGGGACCACTGTTCGCTAGTAGTACCTATATATATATATATATATATATGTGTGTGTGTGTAGCACCATAATTACTGTAGTATAGTAGGCTTGGTTTTTAACCTCCGGGTATTATAAATTTTATCTGTGAATAAATATAGGGCAGCGATTCTAAGTGGTCAGTCGATCTGCTAGAAATACCAACTGCACTTTACACAGTCATACACTACCGTCTTAAACAGGAAGGACACATTAGGAAATGTTGCCCAAATCATGCATGGGCAACGTGCGGGCCGCATGGGCAACGTGCGGGCCGCATGCGGCCCTCGACGAGTTACTCGGTTACTAATATGCAGCACAACCTAAGAGAAACGACATCTTAAATTCTACCTAATATTGAAAATATGGTAAAGAATGTGAATGTGCTAAAATCTCGTTGATACAGATGATGAAATTTGTTCTTTAATAAAATATTAATGAATTTTCTTTTTTTTTTTTTACCTCAATATTCTAAACTAATTTATTTACACTAGTAATCATCATTACTAATTATCATTAGGAAACAATGAAAGATATACCAGCTTAATGTAAACTTTCATACTAAGACAAATAAAATTAAGAAGAACTGCAAAAACATTCAGTGTAAAGTGGGCAAGTTTATTTCATGCATATATGTTTTATCGTGTTACCCTCTCCCATTTAGAAATGGTACGATGTGGCCCCCCAGTTGACGAAAAGTTGCCCATCCCTGCCCTAAAAAATAACTATGTCTGAAATCAAGACTTGTTAGCTAAACAACAGCAACAAACAACTTCCTATACACAATTCACACGACCAATTTATAACATTCAAATACCCCCATACCCACCACATGCTAATTGCATTGTAAATATTTCAGTGTCGTGTTTTTTAACCACCAATCGACCTAACTTCGCATCAAATAGACCTAACACCATCCCCTAATTTCTATTTATTTACTTATATCACGACCTCTTCCCCCAGACATTATATCTCGTTCTACATTATATCGTAGTGTGTAATTTGAGGGAGTTTTGGATGCTATTTCTCACAGAGTATGCGATTGTGTCTCTTTATTGTCGGGTTTCAATTCTTATAAATTACAATGATATGTATTGGTGTATTCTATTAAATCTATACTATTTAAATCAAAGCAGTTACGGTATTATTGACTAAATTGTATTAAGGTCGACTTTGCCTTTCATCCTTTCGGGTTCGATAAATTAAGTACCAGTTACGCACTGGGGTCAATATAATCGACTGAATCTGTTTGTCTGTCCTTATTTGTCCTCTCTGTGTTTAGCCCCTTGTGGGTAGTAAAGAAATATGTATTGTAATAATAGGTAGCTGATTATATTATAGTACAAACTGATATACACTACAGTCACTGTCCTATATAGACCTCTCAGAATCAAGATTAAATGGTGAACCACGAGACCTTTAAGGCATCACGGTGTCCTATTTCATCCTTCTGTTACAAGGCGAAACGTCAACGGAGTCGGTTTTAAAGTGCCTTCGTTCGTCCATTGTGGATAAAATAACTACAATTGATACATTTACCACCACCACAAATGCATAGCTTTGTAATTATGTTAAAAGTCCTTTTCTTTTGTTTCTTGTTAGAAGACACTTGTGGGATGGTTTTTTGTCGAATCCCGTTGCCTTGTCTTTGTCAGTCTCTATTCTGTTTATGTATCTATTTACTTACGAATCTGCATAATTGTCTTTCAGCCTGCTTGTCTCTTTATCTGCATATTTATTTGTATCTGTTTACCTACGTATCTAACTGCAAATCTATATCTTTATATATAAAACTGTAGTTGTGTGAGTGTCTGTCTCCTACGATTTAGATTCCTAACTACTCCCACATTTTGCGGTGCAGTTTAACCAAAACCGGGTATCTTATAGTCGTGATTCATATCGAGCCGTTCTGGGTATTAGCGCGCGTCTACGATGAGTCTACGATTTAAAAAAAAATTTACCATAATTTTTTTCCATTTTAATGCATATTTTTTCGCTATTATATAAGGGAAGTAACTCTCTTAAAATGTCTACGATGAGTCAACGATTTAAAAAAAATTTACGCCGGGCGATACTGCTAGTATCTTATATATCTGTCTACCTATATCTATCTGTTCGATTTAATTTTATTCATGAAACTCGATCTCTGCATTTTTTTTCACCACCAACTTTCCTATGAATTTTAAAATCATTTACATAGTCTATACATACATATGTATAGACTTGTGCACACACAGTTTATACATACTTAACAAATATAACAATACTCTGTATCAACTGTAGTTTTCAATTCTTTTATTAGTGGGAAGTTGGATAAAAGTGTGTGTATATACATGCATACTTTATTTATCCATTCATATCATGCCAAAGAAGGCAGATGTAGCTCTGAGGCTTGCCCAGCTCTTGTCAAACCGTTCACCCCATCATGGAGAATGGACACTAAACGATAATGAGGATATATTCTTTTATTTGTTTCAGTCATTGGACCGTGGCCATGCTGGAGCATCGCCTTTAGTCGAGCAAATCGACCCCAGGACTTATTCCTTGTAAGCCTAGTACTTATTCTATCGGTCTCTTTTGCCGAATCGCTAAGTTACGGGGACGTAAACACACAAACACAAACACATATATATACGACGGGCTTCTTTCAGTTTCTGTCTACCAAATCCAATCACATGGGTTTGGTCGGCCCGAGGCTATAGTAGAAGACACTTGCTCAAGGTGACACACAGTGGGACTAAACCATGTGGTTGGTCAGCAAGCGACTTACCACACAGCCACTCCTGTGCCCTATATATATATATATATATATTTCTTTACTGCCCACAAGGGGCTAAACATAGAGGGGACAAACAAGGACAGACGAAGGGATTGAGTCGATTATATGGCCCTAGTGCGAAACTGGTACTTTATTTATCGACCCCGAAAGGATGAAAGGCAAAGTTGACCTCGGCGGAATTTGAACTCAGAACGTAACGACAGACGAAATACCGCTAAGCATTTCGCCCGGCGCGCTAACGTGTCTGCCAGCTCGCCGCCTTATATATATATATATATATATATATATATATATATAATATATATATATATATATATATATATATATATTTATATATTATATGTGTGTGTTTGCTTGGCTTACTAGAAATAGTGGCCAAATATCTCTAAAAATGATACTCTCCTGTCCTGGGAAAGGAAAGGCTATACATAATATAATTCTATAAACTCCTACAACTGGTATGTCTTGCAGAGGAATCATTAAGTGACCCCTAACGTTCCATACTTGTTATACACTGACCTTGACCTTGTTCTTTATAAGGAAAGAGAATGGATAGTGAGGAGAAGAGGAGAGAGCTGTACCCATGGCCTTTGTAGGTCCTGCAAGATTAAGCAGAATGATGTGAACATGGAGCGGATTCTAGGATGCTGACGTTCTAAGAAGAAGGATGAAGAAAAGTGATTAAGATAGTGCCTGTAGGGGACACATACAACACAGGTGAGGAGAAGAGTATAGGTATATGTGTTAGGTGGGTCGGGGTGCTTGAGTGGGAATTGCATAAGATCAGCAAGCTCTGAGAAGCTGAGGCCACTGTAGCTGCAATAGAGAAGACAGTGAATATCAAGGCAGCATGTCTAAGAAACCAAAGTTTTGAGTTACATGAGAGGTACTCTTTTTTTTTTTTCTTTTCTACTCTGAAAGGAGAAAAACCAAAGTTGATCTTGGCAGCAGTATTTGAACTCTCCTATTTCTGCCTTTAGACTAATTTTTACTATTCCAAAACATCTGACTCTTTACATAGATACAAGGACTTGGTTTGCTTAAAATGTTGGCCGTTGCCAGCCTCGCCTGGCCCCCGTGCCGGTGGTACATAAAAAGCACCATCCGTCCGTGGCCGTTTGCCAGCTCCGTCTGGCACCTGTGCGGGTGGCATGTAAAAAGCACCCACTACACTCACGGAGTGGTTGGCGTTAGGAAGGGCATCCAGCCGTAGAAACACTGCCAGATCAGACTGGGCCTGATGCAGCCTTCTGGCTTCCCAGACCCCAGTTGAACCGTCCAACCCATGCTAGCATGGAAAGCGGACACTAAATGATGATGATGATGATGATGTAGGCCCTGCAAAATATTTTATATAATCATAATATTGATAGGTGTAGAAGTGGCTGTGTGGTAAGTAGCTTGCTTACCAACCACATGGTTCTGGGTTCAGTCCCACTGCGTGGCACCTTGGGCAAATGTCTTCTACTATAGCCTCAGGCCGACCAAAGCCTTGTGAGTGGATTTGGTAGACAAACTGAAAGAAGCCCATCGTATATATATGTGTGTGTGTGTATACATTTGTGTGTCTGTGTTTGTCCTCCCAACATCGCTTGACAGCCGACGCTGGTGTGTTATGTCCCCGTAACTTAGTGGCTCGGCAAAAGAGTCCAATAGAATAAGTACTAGGCTTACAAAGATTAAGTCCTGAGGTCAATTTGCTCGACTAAAGGCGGTGCTCCAGCATGGCCACAGTCAAATGACTGAAACAAATAAAAGAGTATTTGTTTTTGGTGGGGGAAACTGGGTGCAAGATCAGTTCTGTTGTCAGTCAATTGGACGACCCCCCCCCCTATTGTCTATTATTTCGGCCATCAGATTGTGGCCATTCTGGGGCACTGCATTGAAAGGTTTAGTAGAACAAATTATGCTCCAGTACTTATATTTTTGTAAGCCTGGTGTTCTGTAGATGTTTCTTGAACGCTAAGTCATGGGAAAGTAAACAAACCAACACTTGGTATCAAATAAAGTGGGAGCCAAACACACAACACACACATGATGGGCTTCTTACAGTTTCCATTTACCATATTTACTCACAAGGGGGTGGAGGTTTAGCCTAAGGCTATAGTAGAACCCGAAACGATATGGTTGCAAAGTAAGTTTCTTAACCACACAGCCATCCCCGCACTATATGATAAAAGACATTCCATCCCTGACCATCTCACCATTTTTCTTCGAACGTAGTACATCTCGGAGTACATTATCCAATATGCCCTCGCTTTATTACGACAGTAAAGTGTGATTTAGAGGGAGACATTGGCAGTTCTTTCTAGTAAGTTGACCTACCATATACAGACTCCTCATTGGTGTTCATATCATCTGTAATATTCACATGAGATTACTGGCTCCATTGTTGAACACCTGCTCCTCTTTAAGTTCTTCGTATAAACACATTAAGATATTTACTCACTTTTCACTGTCATTGTTCTGTTTGTGTTGATTCATACTTAGTCCAGGAGTTATTTCACCCCACAGCCACAAATGCATTAGATTCTCACGGATATGCATGCTTGTAATGTCTCACATTTTTTCACAGACACATACATACAGCATTGACGAACCATTCACTAAGTCTTGTACAACTTTGAGTATATGCATGCACCATTACTTACGTTTGCACACTCTCAAATATGTATCATCATCATCATCATCTTCGTTTAGCGTCCGCTTTCCATGCTAGCATGGGCTGGACGGTTCAACTGGGGTCTGGGAAGCCAGGAGGCTGCACCAGGCCCAGTCTGATCTGGTTATGTTTCTACGGCTGGAAGCCCTTCCTAACGCCAACCACACCGTGAGTGTAGTGGGTGCTTTTTACGTGCCACCAGCACAGGTGCTAGACGAGGCTGGCAAATGGCTACGATCAGAGAGTACTTTTTACATACCACCGGCATGAGGCCAGTCGGGGCGGCGCTGGCAATGGCCACGTTCGGATGGTTCTCTTACCGGTGGTATGTAAGAGAACATGCATGTATATGTATGTATCTATATATGCATGTATATGTATGTATGCATGTATATATATATATATATATATATACCGGAGTAAACACATAAATGTGAAACAAGGTGGAAAAAAGAGTACCCAAATACCAGTGGTAGAGTAATATGCTTTATTTGCTTTAAATGAAGTATATATATATATATATATTATGGAGATGTACTTGCATAGCAAGCTACCTGATCTGAGATTGTGTGCTGGTACGAAAACTATTGCAGCATGGAAGGTGTTTATAAGCCATTTAAGAAACACACAAAATCCGTTAGATTCACTTCAACATTTAAATTTAATTTGTCAAAATATTTTCGTCGCTTTAAGACCGTGACCTATTCACTGACAAAATTCCGTGAAAAATTGTCAGTGAACAGGTCGCGGTCTCAAAGCAATGAAAATATTTTGAGAAATTAAACTTAAATGTTGAAGTGAATCGAACGGATTTTGTGTGTTTCTTAAGTGGCTTGTAAACACCTTCCATGCTGCAATTATATATATATATATATATAATATATATATATATATAGATATATATATATATATATATATATATATATATATATATATATATATAGAGAGAGAGAGAGAGAGAGAGAGAGAGAGAGAGAGAGAGAGATGCAGGCATAGCTGTGTGGTAAGAAATTTGCTCTCCACCCACACGGTCTCGGGTTCAATCCCAGTGTGTGACATGTTCGCAGATGTGTTCTGCTATAGCCTTGGGCCAACTAAGATTTGTGAATGGAACGGCGGTGAGTTGGCAGAAACATTAGCACGCTGGGCAAAATGCTTAGCCGTATTTCGTCTGCCACTACTTTCTGAGTTCAAATTCCACCAAGATCGACTTTGCCTTTCATCCTTTCGGGGTCAATTAAATAAGTACCAGTTATGCACTTAATCCATTTGCCTGTCCTTGTTTGTCTCCTTTGTGTGTAGCTCCTTGTAGGCAGTAAAGAACTAAGACTTGTGAATGGATTTGGTAGGTGGAAACTGAAGAAAGCCTGTCATATATGTGTGTCTGTGTTTGTCACCCACTACACTGTTTGAGAATCATGTTGGTGTGTTTACATCCCCCATAGGTTAGTAGTTTGGCAGAAGAGACCTTCAGAATAAGTACCAGGTTTTAATATAGGTACTCGTTTTTAAGTACTTGTGTTCTGGGTACTCAAATTGAATACAGCAGCTCATTTTTGCCAGCTGAGTTGACTAGAGCAACAAGAAGTAAAGTATCTTGCTCAAGGATAGAACACACGATCAGGAATTGAACTCACAACCATACAATGATGAGCCAAATACTCTAGCGATTATGCCACGCACACCAGCATCGCCTTACTGGCACCTGTGCCGGTGGCATGTGTAAAAGATTCGAGTGAGGTCATTGCCAGTACCGCCTGACTGGCCCCATGCCGGTGGCACGTAAAAGCACCCACAATACTTTCGGGGTGGTTGGTGTTAGGAAGGGCATCCAGCTGTAGAAACTGCCAGATCAAGATTGAAACCTGGTGCAGCCATCTAGTTCGCCAGCCCTCAGTCATTCGTCCAACCCATGCTAGCATGGAAAGCGGACATTAAGCGATGATTTGTTTCAGTCACTAGATTGTGGCCATGCTGGGGCACTGTGTTAAAAATTTAGTCAAATGAATCGACCCCAGTATGCCATTTTTTTTTTTAAGAAGTGGTATTTATTAGAGCAGTGTCTTTTGCTGAACTGCTAAGTTATAGGGACATAAACACACCAACACTGGTTGTTGAGTGGTGATGAGGGAGACAAAGCCACAGATATATATAAAAAATAAATGTGCCCTTTTTAATGCCTAGCCAGACTCATGGGCCCAGTTTTCCCGGTTTCAATGGCATATGTGTTCCCCAGCTGAATGGGACGCCAGTCCATCGCAGCGTTGCTCATTTTTGCCAGCTGAGTGGACTGGATCAACATGAAATGAAGTGCTTTGCTCAAGAACACAACGCGCCACCCGGTCCAGGAACCGAAACCACAATCTTACGATCATGGTGCCCGACACCCAAACCACTAAGCCATGCGCCTCCACACAGATATATATATCTATCTATCTATCTATATATATATATATATATATATAGAGAGAGATGGATTCAAAATGTGACCGCGTGTGTACCATTGTCGATTTTTTTTTTTTTTTCCTCTGTCTTCCCTTCTCTGGATCTTTCCTTCTCCTATGTTTCCGATGAAGAGCACCGCACGAGATGTTAAACCCCTCCTTCTTTCCTGAGCGTCCAATAATACTATATTTGTTCCATGTCCTTGCGTTGTTGTGTTTTTCTGTGCTTTCATGTTTGGATTAACTAACTATATATATCTGTATATATCTATATATATATATATATATATATATATGTACAAATATTAAATGAAATAGAGAAATACAATTGACGAACTAAAAATTTATTTATAAGAGAACATAAATCTTTAAAAGACACATATAAAGCCAACAATTTGTTTCGACTTACATGCAGTAGTGAATTTATAAAAAATTCTTATCTATGTATACGAGCCTCTTCAGGGCTATGGGTCAAAAAAAGAAGAAATATAAAAATGCCCTGTAAGGACTGCCAAATTGCAAAAAAGCATGAGATTTATTATTATACTAGCAGTATCGCCCGGCATTGCTCGGGTTTGTAAGGGAAATAACTATACATCATTTTAAGAGAGTTATAGCCAAAAAATAGCAAAAAAATGCATTAAAAATGGAAAAAATATGATGGTAAATTTTTTTTTAAATCGTTGACTCATCGTAGACATTTTTAGAGAGTTACTTCCCTTTAAAAAAATATGCATGAAAATGGAAAAAAATGATGGTAAATTACTTTTAAAATCGTAGACGCGCGCTAATACCCAGAAGGGCTCGATATGAATCACGACTATAAGATACCCGGTTTTGGTTAAACTGCACCGCAAAATGTGGGAGTAGTTAGGAATCTAAATCGAAGGGGACAGACACTCACACAACTACAGTTTTATATATAAAGACTAGCAGTATCGCCCGGCGTTGCTCGGGTTTGTAAGGGAAATAACTATATAAGCATTTTTAGAGAGTTACTTCCCTTATAGATGCCAATTCGGGCTTTCTTAGCCATTTCTGTTTTGGTGTCTTCAAGCCATGAAGTCGTTGTTCTAAAAGAACGCTGGTCTCCTTGACAACGCTTTACGACGTTGATTTCCTTACACTCCCTTCCCCACAGCTTCACGAGGGAGGGAAGAAGCAAACAGGTGCAGGTGTGACCATGGACGCCAACTCCGCCGCCATCGACACACGAAATATTATGCATTAAAATGGAATAAAAAAATGATGTTAAATTATTTTTTAAAATCGTAGACTCATCGTAGACGCGCGCTAATACTCAGACGGGCTCGATATGAATCACGACTATAAGATACCCGAATTTGGTTAAACTGCACCGCAAAATGTGGGAGTAGTTAGGAATCTAAATCGAAGGGGACAGACACTCACACAACTACAGTTTTATATATATATATAGATATGTTGTCTGTGGAAGATGTTATAAATTTCTGTTTCATCTTTATACTTTTATTTTTTTCAGTCCTTAATGGGTGTATTTTTACACATTCGAAGTCCAGCCTTCTTTGAGGATCTACCTATTTCTGAATGGGAGTCTCATGAGTACAAACCTGATTATATCAACAATATGTACTCGCAGGCATCCGTGAATTGTTTCATCGCAGCTGGACTTTATGTAGCAGTGCTGATCTTCTCGGTAATTCAACAACGACAGAATGCCAGAGCCAGTTACGTCCTCTCCTAATGAAAAAAATCCGATGAGCTTACATGATGTAGAGCACAAAATAGTTGGGCCTGCCTCTCGCGAATTGGTTGCTTTTGAAGGAAACCAAGCTGTAAACTAGAAAATGGTGTTTAAAAACAGAATGTGTATAAAAATTGTGCTGTGTCAGTCATGGAAAAATGATTTTCTTGAAAACAAACCGAGTAAAATGTTGATAAGCAACAAGGCTTGCCCAATTTTTAGATGTGTGTGTGTATGGGTGTGACAGATTTTTGTTTTTTCTTCATAGTCAAGAAAAGTTTTAGCTGTAAATTTAAACTGGTAGCTGAATTGTTTAATTCAAATGAATGGATTAATTACCGTGGGATAATTGAATGGACTAAAATTGAGCAATAGAAGTGATTTATTTCCCCCCCTTTTCTTTTTGTTCAGTATGGAAATATTTTTAGTAAAAACGGATTTGAAAGAAGATAATAAAAAAAAACACAAACATTCCTTGCATTATTTTAATGCATTTTTTGTAACCCCAAACCCCTTTTTACTTTATATATATATATTTTGTTTCTCTGGGGGTGTATGCTGTTATTTTATTTTTCTCTGTAATTGTTGTTTGGAGTGAGATCCTGTTAATATTGAAATAAAATTTGTTGAAATTTATCATACCACACTTATATTGGTCCTTCTTTCCACTTCAAGCCAGCTGGAACATAAAGCTTCCATTCTCTCTCTCTCCATCCATGTTGCACCTCACACATGGTTCCACATTTCTCATTTCTCAACTATTGGCCTATCTCTTTATTTCTTCTTTCGGATCTTTTCGGTTTGAACGGCAGTTTTTTAAAATAGTTTCCATGTAACTAAACACTTTTAAACTTCGTACAGTGGTAGAATGTGTTTATAAAACATCGTTTTCTCTTGGCTTTATTGAGAAAATTCTATAGTTTGTAAGATATTTGTTGTTTTTTTTTTCAATTTCTGTAATTTCAACTTATCAATGACCTCTATTGAGGTGAAAACATTCTGTGCCGTATGAATATGTCTCTCGTTTAAGAAACAGATTGGGTTTATTTACATTTGTGAAGAAAAAAAGATACCCTTCCCCCCACCCCTAACCCTAAAACAGATTGAAATGCAATAGATCGATACTATGGTCATAATTATGGGTGACAATTTCATATGACACCACTAGAAAAAACTGCCGTTCAAACCGAAAAGTTCCCTTCCTCCTCTTTACAGATTATGAACCACTGCCTCTCCAAAGTGTTCTGGTTTCTTCATTCTTCTGTCTGTTTGAAGTGTTTGTAATCTGAATTTTTTTCAGGACCAGGTGATTAGCCTAATGTTAAATAAAAATAAAAAATAAGAAACAAGTGGAAATTTTACCGGTGAGTGTGTTACATTATAAGGCACAAAAAGAAAATGACTCTCCCCAGACACAAAAAAATTGAGCTGGTTTTCTATTGGAGTTGTCTCCCCTTAGATCATTGCATTGCTGCTCACACTTATAAGCTCCATCTGTCCAGGATTTCAAATTGGAATTTCCTTTCCCTTGGAGATTCTCTCCTTCTTGACCACCCTAGTCCGTAACTCCTCTCAAAAGGAGATGCTGAAAAGTAGTCTTGATATCATATTAGTTGTTCGCATCCGTACCACATTAGTCATAACTTGTGCCCATCTTGCTCCATGTCCTGAGAGAATACCCAAACTGTGGAGGCACGTGGCTTAGTGGTTAGGGTGTCAGCATCATGATCGTAAGGTTGTGGTTTCAATACCTGGACCGGGCGATGCGTTGTGTTCTTGAGCAAAACACTTCATTTCACGTTGCTCCAGTCCACTCAGCTGGCAAAAATGAGTAATCCTATGACGGACCGGTGTCCCGTCCAGGTGGGGAATTTCTACGCCACTGAAACCGGGAAACCGGTCCTTATGAGCCTGGCATGGCTCGAGAAGGAACAGAATACCGAAACTGACGTGTAAAAGTACAGCAATGGAGTTCACCCCTATCCTGGGAACTATTAGCAGGGCTTGTATTGGTTATTGAACACCTTTTGTTTTTGTAAATAAAATCATTGATATTGATCTTAGAGTCCACAGTAAGTTTTGAACTAAGAATGCAGAGAATTTGAGAAAAAAACCCCACAAGCTATTTTCTCCTATGTTCTTACAGCTTTTATTTCTTTATTGCCCACAAGGGGCTAAACATAGAGGGGACAAACAAGTACAGTGCATAACTGGTACTTAATTTATCGACCCCAGTGCATAACTGGTACTTAATTTATCGACCCCGAAAGGATGAAAGGCAAATTCGACCTCAGCGGAATTTGAACTCGGAATGTAACGGCAGACGAAATACTGCTAAGCATTTCGCCCGGCGTGCTAACCATTCTGCCAGATCGCCACCTTATGTTCTTACAGCTCTAACTCACTCCTTAATATATGCCACAGACTACAAAACCCCAACAATCTATTTCCTGTGAGTCTTCATATTGGTTTTAAATTTTGGTACAAGGTGAGCAATTTCAGTAGAGGGGTTCATCCAATTATGTCGACCCTGGTGCTCAACTGGTACTTATTGTATCGACCCCCCCCCCCAAATAAAAGGCAAAGTCACCCTCAGCAGGATTTGAACTCAGGACATAAAGATGAATGAAATGCCTGCAAGCATTTTGCCCGGTGTGGTAATGATTCTGCCAACTCACCACTTTCATGAGTCTTCATATTATCCAGACTTTATGAGAGTTTGTGAAGGTGCATGGCCTGGTGGTTAGAGCTTTTGATCATCAGATCCTGGGTTCCGTTCCTGGACTGGGCACTGCATTATGTCCTTCAGCAGTGCACTTCATTTCATGTTGTCCCAATGTTCTCGGCTCTAATGAGTATGAACCAAGTGCTGGTGTAGCTCTCTCTCTCTCTCCTCCCCTTCTCTCTCGTCTCTCTCCACATCTCTCTCTCCTCCCCCTCTCCCCACATCTCTCTCCTCCCCCTCTCTCCCACCTCCCTTCTCTTCTCCAAATTATTATAACAGAAACATTTACCACTCATTGTGGCTGCCCTTTTGGGAAATTACTGCCTCTATATGAGAACAAAATTTTTTGCAGCTGCCACAATCGCTGCCTTCTTCGATTTTTCTTGTCACACGCACGATGTAGGTCTTGAAACTGTTGACACTCGAGTGCTTGCTTAAAGTATGCTCCATAAAAAGTAATGGGGAAGGTCGAAATCTGGGCTATTACTGGACCTGATGTTGGCCCCAAAAAAAAATAGCACCCCACCAAAGAAGGCCTGTGTTGCTTTTGACCTATGGCATGTGCAGAAACCTGGATAAACACCACATTGTCAAACCCAAACTTCTGCTCCATCCAAGGTAACAGAGTTCTTCAGGATGTCCAGATACTCCTTTGTGCTGATCTTCAAGCCAGACTTGATGAAGTGTGGGTCCATGACTTCCATCACTCACCACAGCTCCAAATACCATCTGAGAGGCAGGATTCTTAGTCTCAAACACAGGAGGGACGTCAGAAGGGTTGTATGCAATCACTCGAGAATTTCTGTGATTCACCTCAGCGTCCACAGTGAAATTCTCGCCCACCTTGATGCTTGGTGAATGACAGAAGCTTTGGGCATCTCTCGGCTCTGATTGCTTCGGCCTTGGCTGTTAGGTGATAGCGTCGTCGAACACAGCTAGTCATGCCAAGGTTCCTGTTCACAGCTCTGGACGCCGTGGAAAGGGACACGTTGCGTTTCTTTGCCATGGATGTGAATGGGTTGGCTTTAATCGAGCGTTTGAGGCCAGCGAGAAACTGGAAATCACTTCGAGTCTTGTGTTCTTTTCTATCAATCTTTTTCTCTTCATTAAATTGTTTACACACAAGGTGGCGAGCTGGCAGAAACGTTAGCACGCCAGGCGAAATGCGTAGCCGTATTTCGTCTGCCGTTACGCTCTGAGTTCAAATTCCGCCGAGGTCGACTTTGCCTTTTATCCTTTTGGGGTCGATAAATTAAGTACCAGTTACGCACTGCGGTCGATGTAATCGACTTAATCCGTTTGTCCCCTTGTGGGCAATAAAGAAACAGATAAACTGTTGCTTTTGGAAGTTTCGTCAACTAAACAATTTTAATGGCAGCGTGTCCGGCGCGCGCCAAACAACAATGGCGGAACGATTCTGTTGTTCCATGAATTTCTGCTGTCGAATCAGTTTGCTATATACCTGAAAAATAAAGAGGAGGATTAAATTTTCAAACAAGGAAGTTTTTATCAAATAACGAAATGTTAAACCTATGTCAACAGCTTAAATTTGATCTCAATTTAAGATAGCTTTATTTCAGTTTTCATCGATCAAATCCACTCGATGCTTTGGTCAGCCTGGGGCTATATAGTTGAAGGCACCTGTCTAAGGTGTCTTGCAATGGGACTGAACCCAAGACCACATGCATGGTTGGAAAGCGAGCTTCTTGATCACACATTCACACTCCGTGTGTATTTTATCAATAACCGGAGTAGTGTGATCATGAAATATAATGTTTAAATGGTGGTGTTCTCAGGTTGTGAAGCCATCTAATGACGATTCTGTTCGGAAGGCTGTAATATTATTTGATAAAGGATCACGGTACAATGAATTCATAGAACAAAGCTGTAATTTCAAATACCTTTACTCTCGGTCTCAAATATACACAAGTTGAATGATAATGGAAAGAGTTCGTAAGCGAAGGGCCATGTTCATCTTCTGCGTAACCTCATGTGCGAGAGATAGGTAGGTCATGTCTTTGCTCTCGGGCGTCCCGATACGAAAGATGAAGTGTCTGAAGTTTAGTGCTGCTTGTGCCAGCTAGTGGCGAGCTATTTTAAACAGCCGCCGTCATGGAGGTAACTGCGCCTACAAATGAAACATCTGATGGCTCAAATGGAAAATTGTATTTTTCTCAGACACATCACGGATAACAAATGCCAGTGACAAACACTAAGATCTCTAAGTCAGAAAGTGGAGAGATGTGAATTGGAAAACCATTTCTGTGCAGTTCTTTCGGTTATAGTATCTTTCAAGTGTCTACTCTGGCGTGGTTCCTACTTCTGGATTCCTTTCCTAACGTCAATCATTTCGTATGTACAGGCTTTTTTCAACTTGGAAGATTACGAACTCCGAGAACCGGGGCGGGATGGTGCTGCTCTCTGCGAAGAGATGGTGGGGTTTGAAGTACGAAAAAAGAGGAAGAGCAAGTTTATTGCTGCAAAGGAACCACATGGCTCCTCACATTTAGAAGAGAGGGTGAAAATTATCTGGTGGAGCTGGAAAGAGATAAACCAGTGATAATGAAGTGTTTTCTCTCTTGCACACTACATCTGATTCCAGTTCTTTTCTCTCAGCATATTTGGACTACGTCGTTCATGCGTACTTAAATTGTAAATCTAACGGAGCATACTGGCTTCATTTCATTCCAGTGTTCTCGTGTCATCTGCTTGTTGAAATATCCTGGGGTTCCTGTCTTCTTTCTTAGACCAGGATTGGTGGAAGTAAACTTTCGAGGCCAGATACTCACGCTGGCTCCCATGTCCACCATAAAGGACTTTGAAGAAATAGCATCTCGGATTAAAAATGCACAGTAAGGTGAGTCAATGGGGGATGTTATGTAATCATCACACAAACATGAACAATCAACGTTGCCCATTGTCTCCCTTGATACAAGGACATTCAGTAAGTTTCCCGCCACAACAAATACCTTGTACAACAACGGCAGTCTAATAAAGTATCTCGTATCGTTAACACGTTTTTTCAGTCTCTCTCATTTTCTTAATCTTTCATACTAAGTACTCACGACTTCCTTTAATACTCAATACATTATATATATATAACAACAACATGGTGTCAGAATACTAAAAGAACCCAAAATATAGAAACCAAAAGAAAAAAGAAGTTGAAATCATACTTCAAAGACGAAATGGAAAATTTACCGCATCCAAAAGACCTAGACTTTAATCAGGAAAATCTATCCGCAGCATGGAAAAAGTGGAAAAAAGAATTCAATCTCTTTTTGATAGCAACAGAAAGTGACATGAAGCCAGACAAAGTAAAAACTTCAATGTTTTTAACTTGCATCGGTTCCAAAGGCCGAGACATCCATTCCACTCTGGATTTCGATTCACCCGACGAAGAAATGAACCTTCAGACAGTAATCGAAAAATTCGATGCATATTGTGAACCCAGGAAAAACATAACTTTCCTGAGACACAAATTCTTCACACGTGGACAAGCGGAACATCAAAAATTCGATGAGTACGTGGTAGAGTTGCGCCAAAAGGCACAACAGTGCGAATTCGGCAACCTCACAGACAGTCTCACCAAAGATATTCTGATATGTGGAATCAGAGACATGAGATTAAGAGAAAGATTATTGAGAGAACCAAATTTAGACTTACAAAAAACAATTCAAGCAGGTCAGAGTGCAGAGCAAACACGACTCCAATCAAGGATGCTAAATGCTACATCCAAAACAAGAGATAACCAAATCTCGAGGGTATATAGTCAACACGACAGAAAAGGCGCCAAAACTCAAATAACTCGCCATATGCAATCCAGACATCAAAACGAACAAGGCGGAAGTGACAGAGAGCCCGCGAAGTTTCAAGCGCCAAGTCAACACTACGTCACTAACTGTCACTATTGTGGTTATAATCACAAAAGAAATAAATGCCCAGCATTTCACAAGACACGTGAAAAATGCAAGAAACAAGGACACTATGCAAAAATGTGCAAATCAAGAAAATTTGTACATAAAGTAGAGATACATACCGACGATGAATCAGATGATGATACACATGCACTCGAAATGATCACTGCAAATAATTCCCGCGTGCACAAAATCGAAAAGTTCAAGACTCCAAAAGACATTTGGACGGTCGAACTAAAAGTGAACAACTCGAATGTAACATTCAAAATTGATACTGGAGCAGACGTAACCGTACTGCCATTTAGAGAATATAAAAATATAATTCCAAAACCACAACTGCAAAAAACCTCAACTCGATTATCAGCTTACAATAACACAGCTATAAAAGTTCTAGGAAAATGCACAGCAGTCATTAAATACAAAGAATTATCAAAACAAATAAAATTCATTATTGCAAAAACAAACTCGCACGCAGTTATAGATGCAAAGACAGCTAAAGATCTGAACCTAATTCAGAGAATTTCAAAAATAAACTCGTCGAACACAAACGACATAATAGAAAAATATGAAGACTGTTTCAGAGAAATCGGCACTTTGTCAATAACACATCATATCACAGTGGATCCACAAATAACTCCTGTAATTCATCCACCAAGATCGGTTCCTTTTTCTATAAAAGAAAAACTCAACAAAGAATTAAAAAGAATGACAGAATTAGGTATCATAAAACCTGTTAGTGAATCTACAGACTGGGTAAATTCCCTAGTCATCGTTGAAAAAGCCAACGGAAAACTCCGACTCTGTTTAGACCCCAAGAATCTAAACAAAGCCATAAAAAGGCAACATTTCAAACTCCCTACAGCGGAGGACATTTTTGCACAAATGCATAACCCTAAATATTTTTCGAAACTCGATGCATCTAATGGATACTGGCAAATTCCAGTTGACGAAGAAAGCTCCCATCTGTTAACGTTCAACACACCTTTTGGAAGGTATCGCTTCACACGACTACCCTTTGGAATTCACAGCGCCAGTGAAGTTTTCCAAAAAGAAATTGCAAAAATAATAGAGGGCATAGAAGGAGCAAGAAATTCACAGGATGACATCATAATCTGGTCCAGCACTTTAGAAGAACACACAAATAGACTACAACAAGTTTTCGATCGAATCCGAAAGCACGGATTAAAGTTAAATAAATCAAAGTGTATCTTCTATGAATCACAAATCACGTACCTTGGGCATCTATTAACCAGCGAAGGGATAAAACAAGATCCAACCAAAGTACAAGCAATCATTCACATGTCACTGCCAACAAGTAAAAAAGAATTACAAAGATTCCTAGGTATGACAAATTACCTATGTAAATTTTTATCAAATTACTCCGAAGTTACAGCACCATTACGCCAGCTTCTACAGAGTGACACGTTATGGTCATTCGACAAACCACAAATCGAAGCAATAAAAAAGCTAAAAGAAATGATTACCAGAAAACCAGTGCTACAATTTTATAATCCAGATCTACCAATAAAAATAACTACAGATGCTAGTAAGCATGGGCTCGGAGCGATACTTGAGCAGAAACACAACGAAAGATGGCTACCTGTTTCGTTTGCATCTCGTGCAACAACTCAAGCAGAACAAAACTACTGTCCGATAGAGAGCGAAGCTCTCAGTATAGTTTTCGCATGCAAGAAATTTCATCAGTTTATATACGGAACTCATTTCAGAATCGAAAATGACCATAAACCGTTGAAGCAAATATTCAAAAACTCGATCATTAAATGCCCCCCCCCCACCAGAATCCAAAGATTTCTACTAACATTACAAAGATACGATTTTGACCTAAACCACATACCTGGTAAAGAATCAGTTGTTGCAGATACCCTATCACGTGCATACCTTGAGCAAAATACTCCAGAAGTATCAGACGAAGATATGAAATCGCACATACATGCAGTAATAAAAAATTACCCCATAACCGACACTAAATTAAAAGAGTATAAAGAAGCCACTGCAGACGACCCGTCACTACAGACACTCATCACATATACATGAACAGAATGGCCCCCAAAAGACAAAATACCAATAAACATCAAACCATTCGTCTCCGTTCGTGATGAAATATCAATCGTCAATGGTCTCGTTCTAAAAGGTTCAAGAATAATTGTACCTAAGTCATTACGTAGAGAAGCTCTACAGGAAATACATACCGGACACATGGGTATCGAAAAATGCATAGAGAGAGCGAAGGAATGTATATACTGGCCTGGCATTAACGCTCAAATCAAAGACACGATTAACACATGCTCATACTGCATCGACTACAAAAACCAACAACCAGCCGAACCACTAATAAATCATGAAATACCTACTACACCATGGACCAAAGTGGGTACAGACGTATTTCACCTATCTGGAAATTCGTATGTCACAATTATTGACTATACAACAAGATTTTTTGATCTACACGAAATAAATGTTTGCCAGTCAAAAACCGTAATCAAAAAATTAAAAGAAACTTTTGCTAAATTCGGAATTCCGCAAACAGTTGTAAGTGACAACGGTCCAGAATTCAATTCGGCTGAATTCAAAAAATTTGCAAAAAATTGGCATTTTCATCACACGAAGACAAGCCCGCATTATCATCAAGCGAATGGCATGGTTGAGAGAAATGTACAGACAATAAAAAAGACGCTAAAAAAGGCATTCAAGAGTGGCGAAGAACCTCAGTTAGCGCTCTTAGCATTACGCACGACTAAATTACAAAATTGCAAATCAAATAATGAATAGAACATTGCGAACAAATCTCCCAAACTTACTACACGACAAAATTGGTATCAGGCTTCACGAAAAGAAGAAATCAAACATTACAACAGAGCTCCCAGAGTTAAAACCACACGACACGGTTAGAATTAAGTTTAACAACAATTGGTTTAGAAGGGGCAAAATAATTAAAAAACTAGAGCAACCTCGTTCATACTTAGTAATAACAGAGGAAGGTAATACAGTCAAACGAAATAGACAACATATTCTTAAAACAAACGAACACGTTCGCATAACAGAAGAATTAGATTATGAAAATATATTTCCAAAGTCAACAAACACGCATGAAAAAACAAAAACAGCACAACTACAGAATTCAACACTACAAAATAATAAAACCACAAAAAGTGGACGACGAATAATTATTCCCTGTAGATACAGATGATGATAATAAAAAATTTAAAAATTAAAAAAAAAAAAAAAAGGGAAGATGCTATGTAATCATCACAACAAACATGAACAATCAACGTTGCCCATTGTCTCCCTTGATACAAGGACATTCAGTAAGTTTCCCGCCACAACAAATACCTTGTACAACAACGGCAGTCTAATAAAGTATCTCGTATCGTTAACACGTTTTTTCAGTCTCTCTCATTTTCTTAATCTTTCATACTAAATACTCACTACTTCCTTTAATACTCAATACATTATATATATATAACAACAACAGGGGAGACAACTGATGTGGCCAGTGCTTCCCGGCCTAGTTTCCTTGGCAAGAGTAAGAGCAGGGGTACTCTTTTACTTGTTTCAGTCATTTGACTGCGGCCATGCTGGAGCACCGCCTTTAGTCGAGCAAATCGACCCCAGGACTTATTCTTTGTAAGCCTAGGGGGACAAACACAGACACACAAACACACACACGCATATATATATACATATATACGACGGGCTTCTCTCAGTTTCCGTCTACCAAATCAACTCATAAGGCTTTGGTCGGCCCGAGGCTATAGTAGAAGACACTTGCCCAAGATGCCACGCAGTGGGACTGAACCTGGAACCATGTGGTTGGTAAACAAGCTACTTACCATACAGCCACTCCTGCGCCTGTGCACACTTTGTCTTTACAAAGTTTACCTTAAGACCTCTCGAATTTAGATTTAGCTTCAATGCTTGGAACTTCTCTAATTTCCTTATAGATTCGACTACAAGGAGTAGATCATAAGGATATAGGGGTTCCCATGGAGATTCAGTTTTAAATTCAGTCGTGGATGGCCTGCGAGACTCTGATGCTCCGGAAGAGATTGAAGACTAAGATTAAGCTTTGATGGCCTTCAACCCTCATATTAAATTTATCACTAAAGTCGTTGTTGATTCAAACTTTACTGAATATTTATATATGGCTTCTACAGCCATTACAAGCTATTCGTCAATACATAGTTTCTTCAGTGACCACCAGATAACTGAATGTCAAATGGCTTTTCTAAGTCAACGAGTGTCGGGAATAATAGTTTACTCTTAACCAAGCATTTTCCTTCCACTTGCCTCAGTAAGAAAATTTGTTTTGTTTTGTTCCTTCTCGAATCATGCATGGCTCATCAGGGCCGGTTTCCTGGTTTCTTGGCGTATAGGTTCCCCACCTGGACGGGACGCCAGTCCATCGCAGGTGAGCTGCAAGATGCAGGAGGAAAGAGTGAGAGGAACTTGTGGCGAAAAAGTCAACAGAAGTTCGCTATTACCTACTGCCGGAGCCGCGTGGAGCTTAGGTGTTTCTCTCATAAACACACACATCGCCCGGTATGAGATTCGAACCCGCGATCCCTCGACCGCGAGTCCGCTGCTCTAACCACTAGGCCACGTGCCTCCACTATAAGAAAATTGCATCCGTGGCACATTTTCCGGACACGAAACCAAACTGCATCTCACCTAAGTCTACCCTGTCACGAATCAATTTCGCCAAGACTCTGTCTGTGACCTTCCTAACCTGATCTAGTAATTTGATTCTTCTAGAGTTGCTTCTCTCTTAGGCATCTCTTTTGCTTTTGTAGTAGTTTACGATGATACTGTTATGTCAGTCATTTGGTATGACATCTTGTATACCTTGATTAACTGTTCGAATGGTAATGATGTCCCTACCACACCAGATATTGTCAGCATCTCCACAACTATCCCTGATGGACCTACAGCGTTCCCTCTCGTCATGCTCCTCATTACTACACTGCTGTCAACTTCAATTGCTGGCTTCTTTGTAGCGTCAACATGAGATAACCCTACTTTATCCCATGAGTTCTCCACACTCAACAGCTTCTCATAAAAAGCACTTCTACGCAATTTTCTTGGCTTCCACATCTATGCTTTCTATATTTATAGGCGCAGAAGTGGATGTGTGGTAGGTAGCTTGCTAACCAACCACATGGTTCCAGGTTCAGTCCCACTGCGTGGATTCTTGGGCAAGTGTCTTCTGCTATAGCCTCGGGCCGACCAAAGCCTTGTCAGTGGATTTGGTAGACGGAAACTGAAAGAAGCCTGTCGTATATATGTATATATATATATAATATATATATATATATATATATATATGTATATATATATATATATATATATATATATATATATATATATACATATATATATATACATATGTATATACATATATGTATATACATATATACATATATACAAGTAAAAGAGTAAAAGAGAGTAAAGAGTTATCTTCATTTTGAATACACTTCTAACTAATGACATCTCGGTTCTCTCTCTCAAGTTGTTTCGCGATCCCGAACATCTCACGCTTCTGGTTCACACGTTGCAAGACAAGCGTGGATTTCTTCCCAAGAGATGCCTAAGAGAGAAGCAACTCTAGAAGAATCAAATTACTAGATCAGGTTAAGAAGGTCACAGACAGAGTCTTAGCGAAATTGATTCGTGACAGGGTAG
>NC_043007.1:22897633-22982633 GCF_006345805.1 Octopus sinensis
CTATCACTGTCGGCGATTGTTTTTCTAGAAACTTTTCTAACACGGCCTTGAGCCTTATCAAAAATTTAAGCTATTAAAATTTATTTCTAATTGTCTTGTCTTAAATCTAGCTGGTGTCCTACTGTATATTTGTTCTTGGTGGAGGCCCAGTGGTTAGGGCAGCGGACTCGCGGTCGGAGGATCGCGGTTTCGATTCCCAGACCGGGCATTGAGTGTTTATTGAGCGAAAACACCTAAAGCTCCACGAGGCTCCGGCAGGGGGTGGTGGTGAACCCTGCTGTACTCTTTCACCACAACTTTCTCTCGCTCTTTCTTCCTGTTTCTCTTGTACCTGTATTTCAAAGGGCCAGCCTTGTCACACTCTGTGTCGCGCTGAATCTCCTCGAGAACTACGTTAAGGGTACACGTGTCTGGAGTGCTCAGCCACTTGCACGTTAATATCACGAGCAAGCTGTTCCGTTGATAGTATCAGCTGGGACCCTCCTCGTCGCAACCGACGGAGTGCTCCTACTATTGGTTCTTGATTTATCCTGCCTAAACCCAAAATGCAAAGGTGCTGGCCCTTATGATGTTGGCCCCTACTTCTGCATGATCATTATGCAACAGAACATTCATACCATAATAATGGGGTTCCTCACTTTGTATCTTTCAGGTCTTTTTCAACCCTTTCAATTCAACGCTGGAAAATCGCGCAAAAACTATTACTTAGATGGTGGAATTCTCTGCAATTACCCCATCCATTGTTTTGATGGTAAGTTTTTTTTATTTTATTTTATTTATTTATTTATTTATTTATTTTTTATATAGGATTTAAATCTTTAGTACTGTTTAATTGGTTTTAAAACTCCTTGTAGGTTGGTGGCTTTCAATGGAACCCGGAAAAAAAGTCCCTCACAAATATCAACCAACTTCTGACTTAAAGACTCTGATTCGAGAACGCTTCTCTAGTTACAACTCGAAAACCATTGGATTCGCGCTGGTAAGGTTTATAAGTAAAACAATATAATTAAGCGTAATTTTTACATCGATCTTAAAAAATATTTGATCACCTACTTAACTGATCCCAATTGAAATCTTGGTCGTTAAAATGTTTTTTCTACAATAGTTTGACGATTCCCACAGCCATGGTGAAGTGGACATTGAAATGAAACTGAGACTACATCAAAGTAAAGCAGTGGTCCCTATACCGACAACCAAACTTGGCAGGTGAGAATTCTAATAGTAATTCAGTAGCCGAGACTTCGCAATAAAAATCTTAGATCTTGCTTATCCTTAATTTCATTAACCATGTGCAGCACGGCTAAGGTTTCATACGCATCGATTTTTTTTTTTTTTTTTTTTATTGCTACTTTTATAAGTAGCATAGTTACATATTTCGGATCTTTTCGGCTTGAATTGCAGTTTTTAACATTTCTAGATAACTAAAAAATTTTAAACTTCGTATACTGGTAGAATGTGTTTATAAAACATCTCTTGGCTTTATTGAGAAAATTCTATAGTTTGTAAGATTGTTTTCTTAAATTTCTGCAATTTCAACCAATCACTGACGTCTATTGAGTTAAAAAGCATTCTGTGCCGTATGAATGTCCCTCGTTTAAGAAGCCGATTGGGTTTATTTATATTTGTGAAGAAAAGATGCCCTAAAACGGATTGAAATGCAATAGATCGATTCTAGGGTCATAATTACGGGTGACAATTTCATGACGCCACTAGAAAAAACTGCCGTTCAAACCGAAAAGATCTGCCTCTTATTTTGTGGTGTAGACACAATAACTAGGTTACTTTCTAGACTGATTTCTGTTCTTACAGCATTTTTTACAAATACTAACAATATTTTCCCCACTTTTTTTTTTCTTCCAGAAAATACAAAGCTGACGTAGAAAATGAGGATAAATTGAAAGACTTGTTCAAGAGCCTTCCAGAAGCTACCAAAAAGCTTGAAGCTGTTCGTACCAAAATGGCTACTTATTTCTTTTAAGATATTTCCATCGCCGATTCGATCTTTTAGCATACGGCTGCTTCAGTATAGTAACACTTTATTTATACTTTCAGGCTTTGTTGAAAATCAAAAAAAGTGATAGTAATCTAGTGTCGGTTGTTCAATTGGTAAAGACATTGACCGGGAAGGTAAATATAAAAAAAAACAAACTTTGTTTTGCCTTCACCAGTGGCTTATAACAAATATCGTTGGCACAATTTCATTTAACTATATTAACCCACCTTGTAAGGGCGGCGAGCTGGCAGAAACGTTGGCACGCAAGGCGAAATGCTTAGCGGTATTTCTGTGTTCAAATTCCGCCGAGGTCGACTTTGCCTTTCATCCTTTCGGGTCGATAATTTAAGTACCAGTTACGCACTGGGTTAGATGTAATCGACTTAATCCGTTTGTCTGTCCTTGTTTGTTCCTTGTGTTTAGCCCCTTGTGGGTAGTAAAGAAATATATATATCTTACTCTTTTACTTGTTTCAGTCATTTGACTGCGGCCATGCTGGAGCACCGCCTTTAATCGAGCAACTCTACTCCGGTACTTAATCTTTTGTAAGCCCAGAACTTATTCTATCGGTCTCTTTTGCCGAACCGCTAAGTGACGGACGTAAACACACCAGCATCGATTGTCAAGCAATACTAGAGGGACAAACGCAAACAAACATATACACGCACGCGCAGACATATACACGCGCAGACATATATATATACATATATACGACAGGTTTCTTTCAGTTTCCGTCTACCAAATCCACTCACAAGGCTTTGGTCGGCCCGAGGCTATAATAGACACTTGCCCAAGGTGCCACGCAGTGGGACTGAACCCGGAACCATGCGGTTCGTAAGCATGCTACTTACCACACAGCCACTCCTACGTCTATCGATATATATATATACATATATATATATTAATTAACCCACCTTAATTTCTGCAGGAATCTAATTTCACTCAAACTGACATCGAAGCATTGTTTGGCATTGAAAAGAACGAAGACCAGTGTTCGAAACTACTGAAGAATGTCAGTACCAAAGAGATGGTGAGTAGGGTTGTTCTTATTCTTAGTTTCATTGGGGCTATGTGAAGGCTAAAAGGTCTTGTTCTTCTTACAGATCGCAATTATTGACCTGCTGTATTTTCTTGATCAGACCAGTCGCTTTCTCTACAAGTCCAACAAGCGTACATCAAGAACTGAAGTGACAAATATACTTTCATTCTGGAGTGCAATCAACGGTGTTGCGCACGGAAACGGTAAATTATTGGTAAGCATATCTCTTATATTGTCTTTGTCGTTAGACTGCAGCTATGCTGGGGTACCGACTTTTATTTAGTAGAACAAGTCAATCCAGGTCTTAAGGCTTGTTCTGTCTCTTGTAGAAATCGCTAAACGATATGGACGTGAATAAACTGTCAGCGGTTGTCAAACGGTAGACATTCAGCTGACGTACTACCAGTTTCCTTCTACCGAAACTACTCGTAAAGCACCAGTTGACCTGGTATTTTAGTAGGTTCCACAGGACAACCTTGGGTACCTGTGGTGGCAAAGAATTTTTGTCACACAAACATTTCTGTACCTATTAACCGCTTTTATTTTCCTTTTGTAAATAGTCGAATGACATTAAAAGCTTTGACTTATTTTTCTCACCTCCAGAAAGAAAACTTGAAACGTACCGTTGGTATTTACACTGGTCATGTAACTGGTAATTATGTCAAACTTGAGGAAGCTGACGAAACTTACCTTTTTCAGGTAAGGTCTTCACATTTTATCGTTTACTACCAATTCTATATCGTATCCTTATAGTATTTCTGTAATTGCAAATTTCTTTTTTCAGCAAGGATGGAACAGTACAGTGGCTTTCTTGCGTCAACTACAGAAGCAATAGTACCGCGTTAATTACAGAATTGGCAACGGCTATACCTTATCGATCGACTACTCCCGGAACACGAATTCGTCTATTGGAATGTGAATTTTTGCAAGAATTTTGCTCGCTTTACCTTTTTGGATGTTATCGCTTTTGCAAAATTGCTTTTGCTCGTTTCTTTTACTTTTATTGAAATAAAGCTTCTGAATTGCCATTATTCGTCAAGTCGATTCTTTAAATGCCCACAATTTAAAAAATCTAAAGTTTAGAATTAGTGAATTTAGTTCTAACGTTTGACTCCTTTTGGTTCATTTAAGCAAATTTTGGCTGAACTCGAAGCGCAAGTCTATAAATGGCGTGTAAATATTAGTAGTCGAACGTTATACCATGTTGTAGTTTTGATACAATAATCCCTCGACTATTTCCGGTGCTACGTTCCAAAACCCCACCGCGATAGATGAAAAATCTACGAAGTAGAAACCTGCTCTTTTTCTCTTCTACTTGTTTCAGTCATTTGACTAGCCTTGCTGGAACACCACCTTTTTAGTGGAGCAAATCGGCTCCAGGACTTTTTGTAAGCATAGTACTTATTCTATTGATCTCTTTGGTCCAACCGCTAAGTGACGGACATAAACACACCAGCATCGGTTGTCAAGCAATGTTTGTTGTGGGACACACAATACGGGCTTATCTCAGTTTTCGTTTACCAAATCCACTCACAAGACCTTGGTCGGACCAAGGTTATAGATGACACTTGCCCAAGGTGCCACGCAGTGGGACTGAACTATGTGGCTGGTAAGCAAGCTGCTTACCACACAGCCACTCCTATACCAATATATATATTTTTTGTATTTTATAAATGCAAAGCTTTACGGAGGAATCTACGTAAAATTAGTCAACTGCGATATTACGGTATAGCGAGATCCTGTCTTCAGACTAGATGTGAAATTTTAGTTGATAGCAAATAACGGCCATGTTAGCCAACCGTGGCATTTATTCACTAGCTAGCACTTCACATTTAAACACCTGACTAGTTGACTTTTCTCGTACAGGTTGGACACCAATTTAACTATTGAACAGCCTTTGTAGAACGGATTTTTTGGTTAATTTACTCGTAACATGACACTAAAATTGAAGGCTTTCGATTGAACTCCTTTTGGCATTATGAAAAATACAATAATATTCCATCGATGTGCATATGGCAGGAATTAGCATTTAGCTTCCGAATTAGCTACAGGATAAACTGAAATTTACTTTTTCGCTTTACAAAGGCGTAATCTGATGAAAACCAGATTTAAGGAACCTTCATTGTTGCTGCTTTTAGCTTTTTAAAACAGATGTTCACTTATTTAGGTATGGGTTTAACAAAATCGGTCGTTGACTGAACTTAAAGCAAGTATTACAAATGACGAAAGCTAGTTTGGTTTTTATCTGTAAGCGGTCAATTTCCACGCTCTAAGACGGTCATGTACTTGCAGAGGAATTTAGGAAGTAGAGGAAAATTTTTTTTTCTCGTCTTCCTGCATTTAGCTAAGAAATAGTATTTCACGTTTAAGTGATCGTAGTGTTTCGAATTTTAGGTAAGAAATTCATAGATTTTAGTAAATCTTTTTCCGATAATGAAAACTTTGCATACTTTTAATCTCTATGCAGGATTCTTTTATGCACCCTTTTCAAGCTTAGCCAGGCTCATGGGCCCGGTTTCTGTAGCGTATGTGGTCGCCCCAGCTGGACGGGCGTTACTCAAGAATCAGTGAGAGTTAGGGCGAAAGAGTACAACAGGGGTCGCCCCCTGCCGGAGCATCGTGGAGCTTTAGGTGTTTTCGTTCAATAAGCACACACAACGCCCGGTCTGGGAATCGAAACCGCGATCCTCCGACCGTTTTTGTAAAACCTTTTCGTTTAGTATTACAGCTTAATCTGCGATGAAATTGCTCTTTCAGTTTAAAATAAATTCCCAACACTAAAAGGAATCTGCATTTAAACGTTTTAATTTATTAGGGAAAGTGGCGAAGAGGCAGCATCGTTAGCTCCCCGGGTAAAATGCTTAGCGGCTTTTCGCCCATCCTTGAGTTCAAATTCTGCCGAGGTCGACTTTGCTTTCCAACTTCTTCGGGGTCGATAAAATGAGTACTACTTGAACACTTAGGTCGATGTAATCGACTTACCACTTTCTCCGAAATTGACCTTGTGACAATTTGGAAACTCTTTTGCCCGGAATAATGTTAAAATTTCATCGATTCATACGCAATTCTTATGGGATGTCCACAAATACAACTTAAAATTACACTTATTGCGGTCTGAAACGCACAACAAAACTAAATATAAAGAAATTTGATATTAATATGTAAATTTAGCTGTTACCTATTTTCGTTTTTTGAAAACGTCTCGACTTTGATCATCCTGTAATTTGAACCAGCAACAGATCTGCTCGTCTGATTGCTCTCCAGCCCGGCTGAAAGCAACATATAACTGACTACATTAGTATTGAAAAAAAAAGTAAACTTTGAACGGAGATTCATAATTTTCTTTGTTAAAATATAAGAGTAATTCATTTCGTCCATCAGGGTAAAATAAAAGCCACAAATGTATGTACGAATGGATAACCTTTGATTTGTATAAAAAGTCTGTTACTTTATATTCTCGTTCACACTATATAAATATAGCAAACGGTATTCAGTGGGTACATCGAGCAAGTATCCATTTAGCTTACTTCCAAACAACGTGGTTCCGGGTTCAGTCTCACTGAGTGGCACCTTCGGCAAGTGTCGTCTACTATAGTCTCGTACCGACCAAGCCTTGAGGATGTATTTGCTAGACGGAAGCTGAAAAGCTTGTAGATGTGTCTGTTTCCTCTCACCGTTTGACAACCTGTGTCGGTGTAGCTTACGTCCTCCGTAACTTAGAGGCTCGGCAAAAATGATCGATAGAATAAATACCAAGCTTAAAAAATAAGTACAGAGTTCGATTCATCTGACTAAAAATTCAAGGCGGTACTCCAGTATGGCCGCATTCAAACAAATAAAAGCCAATCGAAGCTGCAGAACAAATAAAATTCACCTAACATATCACTCAAGGAAAAAACAAAACCATATGCATGGATTATATGGCCCCAGGAACGGGGGTACAAAAGCACCTAAAACTTTTAGGGGAGTGCAAAATCAAAACTTAGGTCCCTACTTAGTTTTCTCGTGTTTACAAAACGATGCGTAAAAAGTGATTTGTAAAAAGTAGCTCGAAATTAGGTCTCTTCTCAAAGTACAAAAATAAATAGATAAAAAATAAATCCTTTTTGTGTATAAAAAAAAAAGGTACCCCCTAGGCAAATTTCGTTCCTGAGCGAGTGGAACCATATACACCCTATATTTTATCAAATTCGTGGAACACCTGAATAACATCTAGTTGTGAGCAGTAACTATATTACAAAAGCTATAGAAACCTTTCAACGCCAGACCACAAACTGAACATACTTTAGATGGTTAATTAGAATATATTTCAATGCAAACATGAAAGCCAAATTTTTTTTAAGGCACCAGTTTTACATCAAACATACAGGTAAGGTACTTTCTCGTGAGTTGACTGCATATTTATAAGAATCTATTGCAAAAACTTATACTGTACAAATACGAAAAAAACATTGTTTGAAAGCATGTTTGTTCCTTCTCGAGCCATGCCTGGCTCATAAGGGCCGGTTTCCCGGTTTCCTTGGCGTTTAGGTTCCCCACCTGAACGGGACGCCGGTCCGTCGCAGGTGAGCTGCAAGATGCAGGAGGAAAGAGTGAGGAAGTTGTGGCGAAAGAGTCAGCAGAAGTTTGCCTTTACCTTCTGCTGGAACCGCGTGGAGCTTAGGTGTTTCGCTCATAAACACACACATCGCCTGGTTTGAGATTCGAACCTGCGATCTCTCGACCACGAGTCCGCTGCTCTAACCACTAGGCCGTGTGCCTCCACCTTTGAAAGCATAGCAACCTTTTAGTTAGGACAGTGTTTCCCAAACCTTTTTGCGCCAAATTGCAATATCGTCCGCGTATCGGCCAAAAAATGCTCCGTAGCCCACCCGTGTAAAAAAAAAAAATCCCTGACACTAAATCCCTCACCAACACCCCTAAGAGAACCCCACCTATCATTTGACACACACACTACGTCGTAGACTCGTTGCCCTGTTTGAATTAAATATGCATAGTTTAAAAATCCCTTATTGTGGGTTTAGTTTTGCCATTAGTGTGAATAAAATTCTAACGTTAACTCTATATTTTTCAGACAGATTAACTTCTGGAAACTTGCGCTTTCTTTTACACTGATTTTCATTTTCCCCAAATGAATCATTGATCAGAACTACCGATGCAGAAATAATTAATGATTGTATCATAAAGAAAAAGAATAAAACTTTTTAATGAGAACCATGAGTCTGGTGCGATACATTCGGTTTCAAACTTGTCAATTTTAGACGCCAGTCTTCTCATTGTGTCACATCCAGTCCAATTCTATTCTGGGAAAGTAAAGTTCCAATATGTCTAAAACTAGATTCAACCAGGTGCGAAGTAGGGAAGGCAAGCAAAAGTAATTTCAGATGTTACCGCTGATTGAGGTAGGAATTCAATCTACTTTGATGCTACTACAAACCTTTGCTATAATGGCGATATCGCATTGTGGCTTCATTGTCATTTTGTAATGCTATCAATTCCTCCTGAACGTCTTCCTTGCAATCGACTGCATTAACCTCAAACGGATTGCTATACCAATTTGAAATATTCGGCGCAATAACATCTTGAAATCGCTCCACCATGTCATCGTGCAATGATTGTGAATAGCTGCGATATGTAGTTAAATCCTCATCAACTAATTCATCTTTCAAAGAACTTTTCGTGGAAGAAGGTTCATGTTCCTATAACCTGTATTAATTCTGTAACCCTTTAAAATGGAAGTTCATTTTCGGCACTTGATGCTTTGGGAACCAGACAGAAATTGCAGAAGACTAGTATCAAGAGTCGTCCATGGAACAAACATGATGTGCTTTGGTTTTGAAAGTTATCAGATAACGTTCTACCAGTTGGCGGCAGGTTTTCGTCACATTAAAAAGAAACTAAAAAAAACATAGAGCGATGTATTTCGCATGGAATTTTTGGTTCTCCAAGTCGACCTACCTTTTTTCTCTTCTTTTTAAGGTTTAATCTGTAAAATTCGACTTGCATGCTGGAAAATACTGTGGTTTTGAGGGTATAGCGGCTGCCGTTGGCTGTCCAAGTGCGTGTTATTAAATGGAAAAACAGTTAGTATGAATCACCATAAGACATACCTTTGCCGAACCGCGAAGGTATTTTATCGCTCTCGATTGGCGAAACGCTAAGTTATTTTATCGATCTCCTTTTGCGAACCGCTAAGTTATTTTATCGATCTCCTTTGGCGAACCGGTAAGTTATTTTATCGATCTCGAACTGCTAAGTCATTTTAAGATTGGGCACCTTTTGCTCGATTTCAATCTAATTTTCAACATGGTAAATTGGAAGCGGATTAGTAATTTAAGCGCGGAAATCTAATTTTTTGTAAATAGAAGAGAGAGAGATTGAGAAAGGTGGAGAGTAAGAGAAAGCGATGGAGAGTCCGAGAGAAAGGAAGAGTAAGAGAGTGGGAAAGTGAGAAAGAAAGGAGAGAGAAACAAAGAGGGAGAATGTGGCGATAAGAAACAGAAAGGAAGCAACAGAAAGTAGCAACCACACCCTCACCCGCGCGTAGAGCGGGTCACTTTAAGTTAGTCTGTGTATGTGTGTGTTTGTGTGAGTGTGTGTATTTGTGCGCGTGTGTATGTGTATACCTGAATGTAATTTATGCACGTCCACAAATTAGCACGCATGTTGCTCCAATTTTAGGAGGACATTCATCATGATCCTAGCTGTATTTTCGTCAGCTTATTTTCCCCAGAGGCACCAGCGAATAGCAGTAAAAATAAATTTTCAACCAAAACTTTTAACAATTTTCAAGTCAGAGAAATCACCATTCTTTGCAAACGGGAGTTATATCCCCTTTTAGTTTTTGCTAAGACTTTTGTTGGGGTTTTTTCCATCGAGGAAAAAGTGTTTTGTTGATATACGGGCAACACACACGAACGTGTATGCGTACAAAAAACATGTATGCAATAGGCGTACGTATGTGTGTGTGTATGGGTGTGTTTGTGTGTGTGTGTGTTGCCCATATATATATATATATATATAAATGAGGCTTTGGGTCAAAATTGTGTGCACATTTTGCTATGTCAGAGGTTGGCGGCCAGTGGTCGGATGGAGCTGAAAATTGACACAGGTATAGAAGCTGAAAATTGACACAGGTATAGAAGGCGTGATGAGGCAGAGAACTGAGTAGGTTAAAACTTGCCATCTGGAAAGCTGCGGTTGATATGGTGAGAAGAGTGATTTTTTTATCGATTCAAGGGGGCTCTAAGCCTCTCGAGATTGGCATCTAACGCCCAACAGCATGCACTTTGGGCTGTTGTGCTTTATACAGTGATCCCTCGCTAATTCGCGGTTCAACTATCACGGATTCACAACTTCGGAGATTTTAAAAACATATATATATGAACACCTAAATTTTTTCATTAAATCCATTAAAATATTAATAATAAACATTATTTCCTGGTCTAGGAACAACAAAACAAGCGCAAAATAGCAAAAAAGCATATATAGGAGTATTTGAACTTAAGACAGGCTGTGATTGGTGCAATAGAGAGAGACGACGAATCACAGCTTTTTATTTTGTATTCTGGCCTGTGATTGGTGCTTTGACCGATGCTCAGATCCGCAGCATCATTCCTTGTCTCTCTCTCGCGGCCATTTCGCTTCAAGCTTTCTCGCCGAGTGGTTTACTGTACTAATTTACGCTGTGCCGTGTATGGATTTTTTTGTTTCTTTGCTTTGAACTTTGCGTTTATAATAATAAAGGACGTTACTGTATGCATTTTTACAAACTAAGGACGTTATATAGACCCCCTTGACTCAAGTTAGAGAAAGGGTGCGTATTATACACGAGGTTTAGGTTTTTCAGAGGTACAGGCCCCTAAAAATCCCCTGCAATGGCTCCCAAGCATGCTGCTTCTTCCAAGGCTGGTACTGAGCCTAAACGCAAACGAAGATTAATGACGATCGCTGAGAAGGTGAAACTTCTAGATATGTTGAAGGAAGGGAGAACTTTCGCTGCCGTAGCTCGCCATTTTAGCGTGAACGAATCCACCGTCCGCTACATCAAGAAGGACGAAGCTAACATTAGGAAGACGGCTGCCATCACATTTAATAAGTTGGCAAAGAGAGTGGTTACGGCTTGTAATAAAACTATCATCCGCATGGAAGCTGCTTTGGCCGTATGGATAGCCGACTGCCGAAAGAAGAACATAGCCTTGGATACGAACATCATCTAAGCAAAGGCTAGGAGCCTGTACGAGACTTTCGCCGCTAAGGAACCTGAGGACGACAGTGGCGACCACGAAGAAGAGGACAAAGACGACGTAGAAGATCCGTAACCAGGGACGTCCAGAGCTCGCAAGATGGGAGAAATCCGAAACGTGGTCCTTTTGCTATTCGTAAGACCCGCAGAAGAGAGAGCAGGTCAACACCGAAAGCATCGACGGATGGATGAATGCGCATCCAGGCTCAGCTGTTGCGTAGGAAGTCGGGGACAAGAAACAAGAAGAAAGAGTGAGAAAAAGTTGGGCGAAAGAGTACAACAGGGATCGCCACCACTCCCTGGCGGAGCCTCGTGGAGCTTTAGGTGTTTTCGCTCAATAACCACACACAACGCCCGGTCTGGGAATCGAAACCGCGATCCTCCGACCGCGAGTCCGCTGCCCTAATCACTGGGCCATTGCGCCTCCACTGCTACTTCTGCTGACACGAGCGCTGCTGAAACATAAGTGAATGAAACTTTCAAGAAGATTATCTCCGAAGGTGGATATAAGCTCGAACATGTTTTTAATATGGACGAGACGGGTTTGTTTTGGAAAAGAATGCCGTCCCGAACTTTCCTGTTCAAAGAGGAAGCAAAACCTCTGGCTTTAGCATACAAAGATCGTGTGACCCTCGTGATGTGGGGCATTGCTGCGGGATTTTGTTTAAAGCCAGGACTTATTTACAAGTCTAAAAACCCAAGGGCTTTAAAAAACAAAAACAAGAATCTGCTACCCGTACATTGGCTGCACAATCCAAAGGCGTGGATAACGAAGATGCTGACCTTCGACTGGTTCCACCAGTGTTTTATCCCGCAAGTCAAGGTGTATCTATTAGAGAAGGGCTTGCCATTCGAAATGATTCTCCTTATGGATTAAGCTGGTGGCCACGCTACTGATCTGTCGCATGAAGGCATTCATATTGAGTTCCTGCCGCCCTACAACACTACGTCACTTATTCAACCAGTGGATCAGGGGGTTATCAGGACGTTCAAGGCCCTATACACGAGGAATGTCCTGGCGAACCTGGTTGCTTCTGTGGATGCCGCCCAAGAAGACGAAGACGAAAATTTTGATTTGAAGGCATACTGGCGGCATTACACAATTGCAACGTGCCTTCAAAACATCCAGAAGGCATTGCAAGAAATGAAACCTGCCACCATTAACGCGAGCTGGAAAAATTTGCGGCCCGAGGTTATTTAGGACAACAAAGGATTTACACCTGCCGAAATCCAACACTCCGCAGTACAGAAAGCTTCGCAGTTGGCTGCGATCATTGGAGGTGACGGCTTTGCAGACATGACCACGGGAGACATCGACGCGTTATTAGACTGCCCTAAGGCAGCGAGCTGGCAGAACCGTTAGCACGCCGGGCGAAATGCGTAGCCGTATTTCGTCTACTGTTACGTTCTGAATTCAAATTCCGCCGAGGTCGGCTTTGCCTTTCATCCTTCCGGGGTCGATAAATTAAGTACCAGTTACGCACTGGGGTCGATGTAATCGACTTAATCCGTTTGTCTGTCCTTGTTTGTCCCCTCTATATTTAGCCCCTTGTGGATAATAAAGAAACAGTTATTAGACTGCCACGTTTCTTCTGAAGGAGTACGGAGTAGATATTTTAGAAGGCTCCGGGTTCAAAAAGGAGGTAAAAATGTAGAAGCTCAGAGGTGGGGCTGAGGAAACTTTATTCCATTTCTCATCTTCATCTTATCATTCATTATAACACACACTTCTCTTTTCTTTTACCGTAAATCCTCGAGTATAATCCGCATTTTCCCCGCAAAATTTAAAGGTCAAAATCCCTAGTGCGTACTATATACGAGGTTAAAAATGAAAATTATTTTCTAAGCAATGTCCGAGTGTCTATTTGCTGTCCGGCAATGTTTATTCAGATGCATTTTGTGATGAAGGGCGCGAAAATACCTTAAGCTAAGCCTGAAAGCAATGAAGTCATAAAAGAATCATCCATAGCTTGCAGTAAGCAACATTTATTAAACGTTATTACTGTTATTTCTTTATTTTCTGCAAACAAAATGCACAAAAAAGCTACATGTTTGCATTTTGTTATATATACAATAATAATAAAGGATGTTACTGTATACATTTTTACAAACCAAGGACGTTATCTGGACCTCCTTGACTCAAGATAGAGAAGGGGTGCGTATTATACACAAGGTTTAGGTTTTTCAGAGGTACAGCCCCCTAAAAATCCCCTGCGTATTATACTCAAGGGTGGATTATACTCAAGGATTTACGATATTTGTTATGTATCCCCACATGTCTTTGTGTTATCCTCTCTGTGTTGGCCCCTTGTGGGCAATAAAGAAAAGGGGTGTCAACTCCAACTAGTCTGTGATTGGACGGGTACGACTCGATACCTTATAGAGATATGTCAAATGATATGAATAAACATTGACTTAAATCAGTTATGGGCAGCCTACGGCCCATGGGATTTTCTGGAAGGCCCGCCTAACAAAAACTACCTTCCAAAAATGTTTAGCTGTGCGGTCCACCTGGTGATGCGCTATGTCTAATGCGATCCGCTTCTCGACAAAGGTTGCCCATGCTTGGCTTAAATAGCCAGTGGAAGGAAAGATGCGGTGAAAGTATCGTAAGATGAAATATTGGGTTGTCCGGAAAGGTCGTGCAGATTTTTAAAGGAAAGAAAAAGGTCTATAAATACTTGCCATTACATTTTTAATCAACCAAATATGAACCATTTTGTTGCACAATGCGTCTCCATCTTTCCTTTAACTTGAAAATACCCTTTTCCCAGAACTGAGGTGGTTTCATGGCAAAGAATTCATCAAGGTATCTCTTTACGTCATCCAAGGAATTGAAATTTTTACCATTAAGACTATTCTTCAGAGACCTGAATAAGTGGAAATCCGAAGGAGCAATATCTGGTGAATATGGAGGGTGGGGTAACACATCCCAGCCAAGCTGCAGCAATTTTTGTCTGGCTCCCAAAGCATCAAGTGCCGAAAATGAACTTTATTATCTTCCATTTTTAAAGGGTTACAGAATTAATACAGGTTATAGGAACATGAACCTTCTTCCACGAAAAGATAGCTTAAATTGTGCTCTAAATGGAGGTGTTGTCAAATCCTATTTTATGAACTCAATTATGTTCTAAAATAAGTCGAAAGGTTAGCTACTATAAATCGGTAACCCAATACATGTCATGTGATAAGAAAACAGATGGAAAATAGAAAAGAAAGCAGATGAAAAATTTTATCCACAAATTTTACTTGTTTTACGCATTACTTTAATAGAACGGGCAGGAACTGAACTTAAAACTTTCAGTAATATAATTGCAATTCACGGAGGTAATTTTCACTTCACCTGGTCACGTAAAATAAAAACGGGCGGAACAATTTCAAATGGAATCTACTCAAATTTGCATAGGTCTTAAACAAGCTATAAATATTGATTGTCAGAGCTCAGCGAGTACTGACGCCAGCAACATGGGAAACCAAAGTTCACGTAACCTCGGATCTGAATCGAGCCCAGGACTTCTGCCTCTAACATCCCTTAAGAAAAAGCAGTACCCATTTGAAAATCTAATCTTTGAAGGATGTGGTGCCAAAGCATTTGCTTATGCCGGAGCAATAAAAGTAAGTTTATTTTTATCTTCCCCCTTTTCTTTTATTCAATAGTTCTATTTCTAAAATACGCAAACGCTGTCTTCTTTTAAATTACTCTGATAAATATATTAGTACTTAAATATACAGTTTAAAGCTATCGTATCTTTTTTTCAACTACTGACTGTAGTTTTATATCTTTTTAAACTTGAAGCTTCTTACATTAATCGCAATCGCCTTGTTCTCATAAGCTCTTTAGCCACATTTTGTTCTAATAAACACTTCCCTTTTAAACTTCTGGAAATCTTGCAGGTCCTCGAGAAAACTGGCATTCTCTCTAATATCAAACGATTTAGTGGTGTTGGAACTGGTGCTATCGTAGCCTGTCTTTTGGCCGCTGGTTTCAGTTGCAATTCTCTACAACAGACTGTCAGTGAACATCTGGAAAAACTTTTGATTGGTAAGAAATGTTTTTGATATTCGTTAATACTGTCACTCTCTCCCTCGATAATTTTGCATAGAAAACTTATTGCTTACCTACTCGAATAGGTGTCTCCACTGCAATTGATAAATAGTATTGTTGTATACGTAACTAGCAGTATCGCCCGGCGTTGCTCTGGTTTGTTTTGACCCTTTAGAATTATAATTTTTGAAAAGTAAAAATTTTGCATTCTGTAGCTTGTTATTCTCTTTTAAGTGAACATTTTTCTGGTTGCAATATACCGAAAACTGACGACACAGTAGTCAAAAAATCGTTAAAAAATAGGGATTTTCATAGAAAAAAAAGCACCTTTTTGGTGTTAACATGGTCCGATTTGATTTTTTTTTTTTTTTTTTTTTTTTTTTTTTTTTTTTTTTTTCTCTTTCCTTCTACGGAAGGAAGAGCAAGCCTTCTATCGTACTCTCAATTTTGGTCAACTTTTGCCGCAGGGTCTCGGAGGAGATAGTGTTAGTTGAAGGCTGCCATACACAGACAATTTCAGCTTTATATATATATATACATATAATATATAGAGAGAGATTAGTGTTTATAACTGATTCCAGCATCGTTAAAATTGCAGTTTTAGGATTCGATATCTTTCGTATAACTCTTGGTAATTGTTGTTAGATCTACATTTATTGGCATTCGGAAGTCACGGCAAAAAAAACTAAATCCCTGTGTGGCAACTAAGCTTAATCTAGAACAAATTTTTTTACCCTTTTCAGACAACCAATGCACTGATGAGGTTACCCAAGATGAGGTGTTCGAGAAATTCGGTTGGAATTCTGGCCAAAAATTCTTTGACTGGTTCGGCAATGTTCTAACGCAAAAGTGTGGAAACGCTGACATAACATTTCAAGAGGTAAGTACACAATGCATGTCTTTGTTACAAAGAATATGTACTGGGAACACAATTCTAACACTAATTCCTGTTCATACTCTTTCAGCTTTACAAAAAGACTGGCAAGGAATTGTGTATTGTTGTTGTGAACGTAAACCGAATGAAGGAAGAATATTTTCACCCCAAAACAACACCTGATGTCGTTGTTCGTCTTGCAGTCCTTATGACCATCTCTGTTCCCGGTAATTATGCAATCTACAGTTCAATTTTCCTCATCGGTAACCTAATGGTTTGCTGTCTTGTTCCAACATTTAAAAATTAATGTTTTTAAGTTAGACGTTTGACCAACTCAATGTAGCTTTTAGCCTATATTACCTGATAATTTGTAAATTTGCCCACTTAGAAAATTTTTTATCCTCTTGCCCTAACTATTTTGCTTCATCCATTTGTCTTCGAATCCAATTCTATATTTTGAAAACCTAGCTTGACTCTTAATTTCCATAAAATCGTTTCTGTTCTTCCCATGACCGTTGGAAACCCGTTTTTGAATACTTATCACTCATAAATTTATTAATAGGTTTGTCCCAGCCTGTGAAATTTAGTGTCGCTGATTCCCCCGAAAGCTACTACCTGGATGGTGGGATACTTTGCAACTACCCCATTCATTGCTTCGATGGTTGGTGGCTATCGATGGAATCCTATAACTCATTTCTTCAGAAATGTCCAACTCCTGATATTAGAACGCTGCATCGAGAACGTTTCTCTGGCGTCAATTCCCAAAGCCTCGGATTTATCATGGTAAGTTTGTTTCCCCACTTTTATATTCGTTTCAGTACTGCAGTCCACTGCGTTCAGTTTTGTATCCTGGTTTATAAAGATGTCCCAGTTAATCACGAGCTATCCTTGTTTATTAACGAATACCAGTAAACAGGAATAATTTACAAAAATGGAATAACGTAAGTTACTGTGTAGAGTTTCTGTAAGAATTTCCAAGAACTACGAAATTGTTCACACTAAGGCCTATCGTTCAAAAAAAATTTGAATTTTGACTTCATGTTTCTCAGCGCATTAAATTTGTATTCTCGTTTAAATCCAGTTCGACGATTACCACACCGCTAAGACATATAAAACAATGAAGGAACGCCTGGATCTTACTGAAGCTGCTATCGCCATACCCGAAAGCGACCTTGGCAAGTAAGTATTTTACGAGTACATATGCTGTATGGAAAGCTGAGTAGTAAACCAATTCTACGGAGTGGGCGTAGACTATAACTTCAGATAATTTAATCTTTATTTAAATACGAACTTAACTTTTATAACTGATGGCATTTAGTTTCAACTAAATTGTATTTCTTTTAAAGGAAATACAAAGAGGTCTGTCAAAATATTAAGCAGATGAAAATGCTATTTGAGGAGTTTCCAGAGGCCATGACAAAGCTTTGTGGGGTAAGTTACAAATTTTCAAATTTAAATCTGTCTATTGAGCTTAATCCTTTTGAGCCCTTGTGGCTATAATAAAGTTAGCTTAATCCTGATGATGTAAATGGTTTAAAATATAACTGAATTCCTGTCCATAAACAGGTTTTGGAGAAAATCAAAGACTGCAACAATTTGGCATCGGTTTCTGACTTGACAAAGGAGATAACCAACCAAGTAAGCGTTGAAACTAAATTCTTCTAAATCGTATTTATCGTTCACTTTGATACACGGACATTTGAAAATGGGTTTGGTCACTTTTCTGTTTATAGGAATCTTTCTCTGCGATAGAAATTCGGGCGTTATTTGGAGTTGAAAATAATGAAAATGAGTGCCTTGCTTTTTTCCAAAAGCATTTTGATGCCAAGGAGATGGTGAGTTGGTTGGCCTTAGATATACCTAAACTTGTATTGGATTTTTTTTGTAAACTTTTCACTCTTATTTCTTTCAGCTTCCAGTTACTGAAATTATAAGTTTTATTGAGAAAAGAACCTCTCGCAATTTTTACAACTATAGTAAATTGTCAGCAAGGTCGAATATAACCAATTTATCCTCATTCTGGGGGACAATTAATAACGCTATCCATGAAACCAATAAACTGACTTCGGTAAGTATCGTTGTATATAGTTGACGTAACAATATCAGCATATATAAGATGGTTGAACTTACTCCTCCTGTTTATCTTCCAGGAAGCCGACTTGACCCGTACTGTTGGTATTTACACTGGTCATATTACCAATAATGATATTGACCTGGATGAAGCCGACGAAATCTATTTATTTCAAGTAAGTCCTCGATTTCTTTGACTCGTTTCTCCGTCAAATTCTTTGTCTTCTATAACTGCAACTTTCTAATTTGTAGCATGGCTGGAACTGCACAGTGGCCTTCTTGCGACAATTCGGCGCCCTATCGATTATAACACCAGAAGAAATGGTATCTATCAGTACCCAGGCACCACCAGATGAACCAGACCAAGAGCTCGAAACAACAACGGAACAGACAACTGAATCGAAAACCACGGACCTTGAAGATTGACTTTAAAATTTATATGCACCTGGAATCTTGATTTGTTACCGCTTCATTTTTTGGCCTCGTTTTTGATTTCTAGAAATAAAATAATTCTTTAAAATATTTTCGACTTTACTATTTCACTTAAAATTTAAGGTCGATGGTGTAACTTGACCATACGACGTGCGTAAAAACTAAAAGCTCTTGAAGACTAGCAGCTCCTCGTGTTGTTACCAATGTTACCAATGTGGGCGCAGGTTTTGACGTCAGAACGTAAACAGCCGGTTATAGATGCCGCAAAGTATCTGGTTCGACTCTAACAGTTCCGCTGATGTTAGGTGAGCTTTTAATCGAACTCTGAAAAGATGAAAAGTGGTTGATCTCGGGACAATTCAAAGGAATTCGAGACAAGGCCAATTGCCCAACGTTGAGATCTTTCAACTGGAAGTGTCCGTCAAATGACTTTAAAACTTTTGACGCAAGTAGCTATTGATAGCACCATAACCCTGGCTCATGCTGAAAACGATGGTCACTAAGAAATTGATAGGTTGGCCTTCATTAAAAAAAAAAATCGATCTTGGTAATGCATTGTAAGATTGTTTTAGGAAATAAAAACTGAAGAAAAATTACCTAAATCTTTCGAGAAGTATAAAAAGTATACTGTATTTTCTTCAGCTTGTATTTCCTAAAATTTAATCTTACTTTCAATGCCTTGCCAATATTCTTTTTCTGCTCGAAAATTTAGCTTTTATTTTATACTTAATGAATCCAAGTTTTAAATTTGTTTCATATTCGATATCGTTAAATTTCGAGCAGAACTTTTCTAATCCAAGTCGCGATAGCAATAATTTGGTATAATGGAAGCATCTGATCTTTTATCTACCAATTTAGTTTTTCATTTTAGCAAGACCTGAGGTGGGGAAACTCTGACATTGCTTAAGCAAGTTTTCATATGACTGACAAATATTGAACTCATTTCAATAGTTACTTCACTCCATTACAACTTTTATCTTTTCTAATAAATGCCAATAGTATTATAAATTGTTCTATAAACCAGTTTTCTTTTTGTACTTGGTACAGCCAGGAAATCGTGTTCATTTTTTCTCCTCCGCTAACTGGAAAATTATCAAGTTAAATTTCTCAGCGTTTTAAGTTCGGAATCTGATTCTTAAGAGGAATTTTTCGCTTAATATCCTTAATTAAAATTTGCTTAAGTAAAATTGGATTTTGTCACTTTATAAGCAGTAACTTAACATCAGTTCTCACACATTTGAATTTTATTCGTGACTCTTGCACCTTGCCTATTTTCTGATTTCTGTAGCCAATCGTCTTGTTCCCAAAATAATAGTTCCCTCCAACCCACCATATTTATTTCCGTTTAGAGGCCATAAACTTATGCTAGTTAATATGAACGATATTAATACCTGCACCCCCCCTCAAAAAGTAGTGGCAGTATGACAATATAGTAACCACATCACAGCGCAGATGTAGTTTGGTAACTCTACGACCAAAGACTAACAAAAGCGATATTACGAAACTTAAGACAAACTACATTAGGTCATTCATTCTACAAGACATTGAGCAAAATCTTCGATAACACTAGTTCGACTTAATTGTTGCATAATCTTTCTCCAATAGCAAAGTGCTCTTAGATCTTTAATCTGCTTCAGCTAGTAAATAGCAATTGCGATAAATTCGCAGTATCCCGATATTCGGTAGTCACCCCAAATTCATAAACTGTAAAAGTTCACACAGGTCTTTCACGTCTCTTTGTCCAAGGCGTAGCGGCGACAGCAATAAAATGCTAGTTTTCTCGAATATAGAATTAACTTCATGGAGCGCTCGAAATGCTATTGCTTAACCAGTTCATCTTGGCATCCTTTGCCAACTGTTTCTTTCTTATATCGACTCTGATGTTCAATCTATAGGTTACTTGTTGTTTTTTTTTTTTTTTTTTTTTTTATTACCCACAAAGGGACAATACAACCTGATTTGGGGTCAGATTCAAGAATGATTTTACACAAAGGATGAAATTAGAAATTTACACATAATTACAAACATATAATGAAATCGGAGAAATCAAATGCTAAGACAAACCGGAAGACATTACGGATGGAGTGGGCGGCGGGTTTAGCTCGGAGCACCCGCCTCGCCACTGATACCTGGGTTTTGTCCTGTTTTGCATTCATGTGGTTCCATCCACACGCAACATCCGTGCTTCACTCTTCCATCGATTTTCAAACACTGAAGTAATTCACCAATCCAGGGCCAGAGATGAAATTGCCTGACTCCAGTTTATAGATTACTGCCTGTTACTGCCTCATAACACGCCTGTTTTCAACTGAGAAATGCTTTCGAAGCCACAACTTTATATTTTAGTCTGTCACTAATTTTTTTTTAAGTGGATCGTCGTAAGCAAAAGGACATGGTTGTGGGGAAACCAAAATGAAGCTTTTGCGACGATCAAGCAGCGCACACCAGTAAGTCTTTAATTCGCCTGTTAACGGTTTTAAAGTGTGTGCAGCTATGAGAAACTTATCTGCTGCAGTTCTCTTGCATTCCACCGAATTTCTATTTGACATTTCCATCAGACTGAAATCAAAACCTATCGACAAGTTGAAATTTGAACCCACGCTCCTCGGTTCTGAATAATTCACTGCAACTAGAAGATGAATAAACATCGACTATGTCCATTGCACGATTTTACAGACTCGACAAATTCTGCTTTTTAATTAATTTCATTGTGTGGTAAGTAGCTTGCTTACCAACCACATGGTTCCGTGTTCAGTCCCACTGCGTGGCATCTTGGGCAAGTGTCTTCTGCTATAGCCCCGGGCCGACCAATGCCTTCTGAGTGGATTTGGTAGACGGAAACTGAAAGAAGCCTGTCGTGTATATATATATATATATATATATATATAATATATATATATATATATATATATAAACGGCAGTTTGTCTGTGTGTGTTTCTGTGTGTCTGTTAGGTTGTACCCTCACCCTGACCACGGCTTTTAACCGATTCTGATGAAACTTGACACACACATAGCCCAATGTCATAATTCAAAACTAACGCAGCGAAAATTTTGAAAAGTTCCCCCAGTTCTGAAAAAAATCGATAAATTCGACATGGGGTCGAGAATCAGAAACACGAACCACAGACTGTCTAGGGGACGCAACTCCACCTTTTTAACTCTCAAAAAAATTTACCATTTTTTGGCTATAACTCTCTAAAAATGCTTTATAGTTATTTCCCTTACAAACCTGAGCAATGCCGGGCGATACTGCTAGTATATATATATATATGTGTGTGTGTTTGTGTGTCTGTGTTTGTCCCCCTAGCATTGCTTGACAACCAATGCTGGTGTGTTTACGTCTCCGTAACTTAGCGGTTCGGCAAAAGAGACCGATAGATTAAGTACTGGGCTTACAAAGAATAAGTCCCGGGGTCGATTTGCTCGACTAAAGGTGGTGCTCCAGCATGGCCACAGTCAAATGACTGAAACAAGTAAAAGAGTAAGGAGTAAACGTCTCTGAACGTCAGTATATTGACTAGTTTTATTCGACTTATCTTCTACCCTTTTTAAACATCAATTTCTATTTTCTTTTTCAAGCTCACAGTTGTAATATTCTCCGTAATTTTGCTTCATCCCATAATCTTTATTTATATGGAAGCTTAACACTTGGTCATATAAATGAAGGTTCTTTCGAATATTCTGGGAAAGTATTTTGCCTGTTTTACTCACGCGACGATTTCTTACATTCTCTTGACATCTTACAAATATTGAGTGGTATTCATTCGTTTCAGTCATTTGACTGCGGCCATTCTGGGGCGCCGCATTGAATTTTTGTCGAACGAATCGATCCCTGCATTTTTAGAGCCTGGTACTTATTCAAGCAGTTTCCTTTGCCGAACCGCTAAGTTACGGGGACGTAATTGCACCAGCACCGGTTTTCGAGGGTCGGTAGACGACTCTTGCTGAAGGTGTCACAGAGTGGACTGAAACCGAAACCATGTGGTTGGGGGAACTAACTTGCTACACAGCTAGGCCCGCGTGTACACACATACCTCATCTATCCTCATGAATTGAAAAGGATTAACTTTTCGTCCAATATCAACTGAAATCTATTGATTTAGAAAATTATTTTACTTCATATATCAACGCCCGATCTCAGTCGATTAGGGATTTAATTGATTAATTAGAAAGCCGCCGTTACAGATAGATCGAATTTATCAAAATATGAATACCCCAAATATCTCTTTACTCTCTCTCTCTCTCTCTCTCTTTACTTGTTTCAGTCATTTGACTGAGGCCATGCTGGAGCACCGCCTTTAGTCGAGCAAATTGACCCCGGGACTTATTCTTTTGTAAGCCCAGTACTTATTCTATCGGTCTCTTTTGCCGAACCGCTAAGTGACGGGGACGTAAACACACCAGCATCGGTTGTCAAGCAATGCTAGGGGGACAAACACAGACACACAAACGATACAAATCTTTGACCAATTAGCGTACTGAATAAGAAAATTACGAAAACAAAAAAATGACTAACTCGAAAAAATAACTTACGTTCAAAGTATGTGCAGTGAGCCTTCCTCTCACCCCGTTCCGAAAGGTGGTGCAGATTGCAGGACTGTCTTAGCATATGCTCTAGGGCAAATCAATGCACTGGGCACCTATACTATCTATTTGCAGCAATCCAAAAACAGATCAGAATTGAACCCCCTAGACAATTGCTCAGTGTTCCCATACATTAAGACAGTCCAGGCAGATTAAATGGCTACAGGGTTGTATGCCCTTTGCATAGTAAATATTTATCATGCTAAGAAAATACTTTCATTGAATGGTAAGCTAGTTATCTGTTTCTTTATTGCCCACAAGGGCCTATCTATATGATGAATCTAGTGGATCTTGCATGCATGAAGTGGATTCGATCCACCATAGCCAAATTTAAATTAACACTGCAACAGAACTTTTCTCCACGATGGAACAATGTTTTTTCTCTGGCAGCAGTTTTACATTTTCCAGATGCCTTTAGCTAGGCCGAAATAATGTCTTCACCACTTTACTCTTTCTAACCTCTTCTATTTCACCAAAAGCTAGAATAGAGATAACAAGACCACCAACTAAATCTATTGTTCTCAGTGATATATTTGTCCCTTCTTTGTTGGCCCCTTGTGGGTAGTAAAAAAATCATCAACCAAGTAGTCACTTCAGTGACGACGAAGTCTGGTTGACAAGCTAGAACCTTGGTCAGAGGGAGAAATGAAGTTTACTGTCAGCAACTGTGAGACAACGTCCCACACCATACAACTCTTACTAGCTCTAATTCTGTTCTCTTAAAACATCATTCTATCTCTCTGTAATTACTACTAAACAATGAAGAGGACACAAACACAAACTTTACTTCGCATGCTTTCAGCTTTATCATAACCTGCCTGTCGAGGCAAAGTATTTGTAAGGTAACGGTAAATAAAAACTTCATGCATTGTTCATCTTTCACATCCTACAACATACAATAACAATTTTTTATCGTGACAACTGACATAATAATGTTTAATCAATCTTACCCGTTACAAATCAGAAGATATGCATTATTTTTAATATTTCACTTCAATTCAGCTACCTGGTTATCATCTCTACATAGCATGGAACTAGGCATAGAATCATGACAATCAGAGGCACTGGAGAACATTTCCTATATGCTCCATGATCCGTGCAGTTTGAGCACAATGTCTGAAGAGAATGAATACAGCAAGAGCATTCTGCACTGCGAGAACTAATTGTTTCGCCAAAGGATTCGATGTATTAATGTAGATCGCATCCTTACGTAGCTCCCCCCCCCCCAAATGTCTACAGCTCTGTCAATCACTGGCGACCAGCACTGCGAAGTAAAAGACAATGTTCCAGGTTGTAAATAGTGATTACTCTGACGCAGTCCTCAAATTGTGGAGAGAACTAAAGTCTTGACTAACGATTTAGTTTCAGGAAGTAGTGGAGACGTTTCCGCGATAAACGTCAAAATTCTGAACGAAATTGCCTCCTGAATTTTCTGAAATATCGAATTGTTTCCAGCAGTTCCACTTTCGCGAAGATAAAGATTAAAGCAGCAGCAAAAAGGCAACGCTAGGCCCAGAACTCCAGCCAAGACCACCAGCCGCCCTGCCATGCAGTCAATGCCGAAGACCGTTCCATTCCCGACTTGGCTTTCTAAACCACGTCAGGTTTAAGCATCATTGAGGCACCCGATGAACAAAACACGATTGGTGCCAACGACTAGCTGAAATTGATTTTAAATTGACAAGGCCAGTAAGCTTGAGGATAGGAGATTAGGCTATTACATTGCTCCTTATGTTCAATTTGTCCTTATTTTATCGACTCCGAAAAGTAAAGCCGGCATCGATGGAATTTAAACGACTAAAACACAGACGAAATTCTTAACACTTTACCCGGCGTGCTCACGATCCTGGCAGCTCGCCGCCTGTACTGGCTGAAATATTAAAATAGCGTCATTGGAAGGGTTATTTCCGATATATTTCAGTTTGTGTCACGTCACTTCAACACCAGATGGTTAATAGCTAGGAAATAATTTAAGCAGTATGATGGTGGCAAAACGATGTTATTCCCCCCACTTACAGAAATTGAGTTACTCCGCTATATAAGCAAGCAGCTGGCAGACACGTTAGCACGCCGGGCGAAATGCTTAGCGGTATTTCGTCAGCCGCTGCGTTCTGAGTTCAAATTCCACCGAGGTCAACTTTGCCTTTCATCCTTTCGGGGTCGATTAAATGAGTACTAGTTATACACTGGGGTCGATATAATCGACTTAATCTGTTTGTCCCCTCTATGTGTAGTCCCTTGTGGGCAATAAAGAAATAAGAAACGTTAGCACGTCAGGCGAAATGCTTAGCAGTATTTCGTTTGTCTACGTTCCGAGTTCAAATTCTGCCGTGGTCGACTTTGCAGTTCATACTTTCTGGGTCGATAAAGGTCAATCCAAGAGTATATGTTGATTTATCTCCATTGAGCTCGTGTTAATGAAGGAGATAATTCCTGGTAACACATTCTGATTCAAAGTCGTGATCGTCTTAGGTAGAGGAAATTGGTTGCGATTCGAGGGAAAGTGATTGCCGTATCTATCAGGTCCTGTTGAATAGACGGCGTTTTATGCGGGTTAATATAGAAAAGGGACTAAAAGAATAACTATTTTAGGTAAAGTGAAGATTGTACGTCGATTATTCAGTAATCCGATGAAGTTTGTTTTGAAGTCGAAACCGTCTGCAAAGGACAGTCATTTTTCTACCGATTACATCACTGGTCTTAAATGTAGTTTTGTATATTTAATACACGGTGTTTATGCATAATAAATATTAATACTTCGTAGTCATCTTAACATTTAGCTTCTATTGAAGCGATTATATATTGTGAACAAAAAATATAACCACATACATTCGTTGTAAAACTTTATTTCGATAACAACAATTCATTAAAGCCATAAACTATTTCGTTGAAATAAACAAAAAACTGCAAATTTTAGACGAGTTCAAATTGATCAAAGATTTTCGGGTATTCGTAGCCATTGTTGATGCAAATTCGTTTAAAGGGATTCGTCTTCGGATTCAGGAAGTATCTGAACTACTAGATAGCAGGCTTTTCACTCCTGACGTGGAAGGCATGGACATCAGGTTGATATCTCGCAAGAATGCCACAGCGCAGTTCCAACCATGCTAAAGAAAAAAAAAATAAAGTTGAAATTACACAAGACATTCTTGGTGAGAATGGCGGTCTGAGAATGGAAATATATAAACTCACCTGATACAGGTAGGCTGCGTCGGCTTCATGCAGGCTATCATCATTATTGGTAACGTGACCAGTGTAGATGCCAACAGTGCGGAACAAATCGGTTTTCTGGAGGTTAGATATCAAAAGTAAAACTTGAAAGTTTCTAAACTGTCGTCAAATTGTGAATCTATATAATTTAAAATAATTGCAGTGTGGAAGGTGTTTATAAGCAATTTAAGAAACACAAAATCCGTTAGATTCACTTCATTTAAATTTAATTTGTCAAAATATTTTCGTCGCTTGGAGACTGCGACCAGTTCACTGACAAAATTCCGTGCTGACATTTGTTACTGACGTAGTTCGGCACAACTCATTACAATACCTATTTCTTTACTACCCACAAGGGGCTAAACACAGAGGACAGACAAACAGATCAAGTCGATTATATCGACCCCAGTGTGTAACTGGTACTTCTTTAACCGACCCCGAAAGGATGAAAGGCAAAGTCGACCTCGGAGGAATTTGAACTCAGAACGTAGCGGCAGACGAAATACTGCTAAGCATTTCGTCCGGCGTGCTAACGTTTCTGTCAGCTCGTTATGACAATACCGGTGAGGGGCAACCCAAGTTAAGATTTAAGGTGGCCCTCGTTTAAATTATATCAAATCTGGCAAAATAATGTGGATTTTAATTATTTTGAAACCAGGTACCTGAAGATAATGCCTTAGCCAACTAGCGTTGCTAGAATATGTGCCGCCCGGGGCAGCCCATCCATTTACCACCCCCGGATCCCACAAGCAGCACATTGCTTACAGACCCCAAAGTGCCGTCCTCATTCGACACCGCTAGTGGTCCTAGCTTTGTTTAGATTTTTTATTACCCACAAGGGGCGAACATAGAGGGGACACTACAATCTGATTTGGTGTCAGACTTACGAATGATAAATACACAAAATTAAATTTAAAAATTAACACAAAATGACAATATAATTAAAAACAAAAATTCAGGAAACGAAAAGTACTTAAATTCGATGTCTTTAACAATTCTTAATTACTTGGAAAATTGATATAAAAACAAATATAGAAAAAGCTGCACTTACCGTAACTGCTTTGTTCTTTTCGTTCGATACACTATTAACCGCTCCCCAAAATGAAGACAAATTATTCACTGCAAACTTTGGTGTTATCTGGCTGTAGTCGTAGAAAGACTGCCAGTGTCTTCTCTCGACAAAAGACACCACCTTGAAAGCTGGCATCTAAAAGACAATATAGGAAGATCACCTTTTAGCATTCGGATTACTCAATCAAATATCATTCACGTGGTTTCAAACTAATCATGCATCATCTCCGTTTCTAGATTTCGGTGATATGACTTATTTTTTAAAAAAGAAAACATTGTACGACACGTTAAGCTGGCTCTGGCCGGTTTGTAAAAGAAATTTAAAATGCTAGGCTAATCTATCTTGCAGACAATTATTTAGAGGCAAAGTAAATTCAAGCTTGACAACCTACCCTATCATCACTGTTGGCATATGCTCGAAGCAATTCGTAACATTCTCTTGCGTTGTTACCCACTCCAAATAATACATTGATTTCAGCCGTACTGAAATTATTCTAGGAAAAAGGAAATGAAAGCTACATAAATGCATTTGAAACAAAAAATCCTTGTGATTACAGACTAATCGTTTACGTATATAATGGTATGGATTATAATGGTATGGATTACATACGAAAAAATAATTTACTCACGCCTTTGGTCACTTCTCCTACCAAGTTAACTATGGATACTAAGTTGTCAGTTCCCTTAAGTGTCTCCAAAATCTGAAAAGTTACATAACCAAGTATTAAAAAGGTAAAAGCTATCGAGTCTAAAATGTTTCAAACTTTGGCATATGACCAGCAGTTTAAGGGGAGGGGCTAAGTCGATTACATCGACCCCAGTGCTGAACTGGTACTTGAACCTAAAAGGATGAAAGATGAAAAAAGGCAAGTCGATCCCGGTGGAATTTGAACTCACCACGCTGAGCAAGATGCTTTGCATTTTGCCTGTCATTACGTTCTAATTATTCTTCCAACCCGCCGCCTTTTATCAAGTTTAAGAATACTGATAGAGAAAAGGGTCAAATTCTTATTAAATCCCACTATTTCATTAGAGAGAAGCATGCATATCCAAGATACATAAAAATGAATAATTATTTAAGTCTTTTATCATAGCTCTAATTCACCAGGGTTGCACTGGGCTAGACAAAAACTTAATCTTGAATTTAAGATCTAATTTAGAAGCGGGAGGAGGACACTCACATGTCTTAGTTTTTCATAGGCTTCTTCAAAGCCCGTACACATTAGTTGCATCTGTTGCAGCTTGTCTCTGGCCTCTTTCCATTTCCTTAGAATAAAAACAAATTCAGAAAAGTACATTACACTAAATATTGCCACCGATGACCTCGAGATCATTTTAATACAGATTTAGAACGTTATTGAAAAGTCAGTGAGAAAGAAAATACTTACATGCTAAGTTCGGTTGCTGGCAAAGGGACAACGCCTCCGGTTTGGTCAAGTCGCCGTTTCATTATATCGTATATCTCGTCGTTGTGATAATCGTCAAACTGGAAAAAAAAAAAAAAAGAAGTTGCAAACAGATTTGACGGATGCTATTGAAATTTAAGAGACTACAGGCACTTATGAAAAAAGTTTTAATCAAACATTTAAGGAGCAAATAGGATTAAAAAACTTTCAACTTGTAGATTTAACCAACGAAATACATTAAAATGATTAACATTTATGAAGAAAAAAAAAAATCACTTTACCGTCATAATGCCAAGACTCATGTGGTTAAATCCAAAGAAACAGTCAAGCTCCAAAGAACTCAAGTTAACAGACGGTTGACATTTGCGAAGAAAGCGGTCACCGGGCTCCATCGATAGCCACCATCCTACAAAAGAATTTCAAAGCTCATGAGATCTGCGACAATTTTTTTTTTCTAGAAAAAAGAAAAGTCGCTGCACATACCATCAAAGCAGTGAATTGGATAGTTGCAGATAATCCCACCATCCATGTAGAAATCTCCGGAGGACTCACTCAGACTTAATTTGCGGGGACGGTATATACCTATATTAAAAGAAAACGGGTCGAGTTCGAATAATTTAGCCAATTAGTCTTGACAACTAAATATTAGTCAGGTTACAATATTTTGTGAACTAAATATTTTCTGTTAAAATTAAAAAAAAAAAAAAAAAAAAAAAAAAAAAAAAAAATGTTTCACTGAAGTACAACGGGGGAAAGTACATTTACAACTAAATCAGCGAGAAATTAAGTTGGAAGCTATGCAGAACTAGCTTAAATTGTAGAGAAAATAGAATTAATCGAAAGTCACAAAATAAAAATTCAGATGTAAAAAAAAAAAAATTTTTTAATTTAATCATTTAAAAGATAAGAAAAAATTACACGAATTCAACCAAGAGATATTCCTGGAAGCAAGTGAAGTTGAGGCAGGCGAATTCGTTAGGAAAAATCTATTCAATACAAAACTGGCACACGGTTACAACGACGAAAGCTTCAGTTGATCCGATCAAAGGAACAGTTTGCTCGTGAAATTAATGCGCATGTGGCCGAGTACTCCACAAACATGAATACTATTAACGCAGTTCTCGGGGAGATTCAGCACAACAGTGGGACAATACTAGTCCTTTGCATAACAGGTACAACTTCCTTTTTGCCAGCTGAGTGGATTGGGACTACGTGAAATAAAGTATTTTGCTCAAGGACAACTCGCAACTAGGAATCGAACTCGCGGCCTTACAATCGTGAGCCGATTACCCTAGCCATTATACTACGCGCCTTCAATCAATACAAGTGAGAACCAATTTTAACCGAAAATTGCATTAAATATAATTAGTAAATCACTTGACAGTTCAACTGCTGCAAAAGGAACATTACCAAATGGGACAAAATCCTAGCGAAGATTTGAAAGAGCTGAAAAAAGGCCACCGTCGTGTCTATGGTGTTTTCACCACTTTACAACCGGCGTTGGTGCATTTACGTCCCATAATTTAGCGATTCGATAAAAGAGACTAACAGAATCAGCACCTGGGTAGGCTTATTCGACTAAAAATTCAAGGCGGTGCCCTACCACTATCGCTGTCTAATGACCGAAACAAATTAAAAGAAAAAAAATTACCCGGGATAGACATGGCTAAGGAAACTGCCCGTCGGATGACAAAGTCGGGAGTAGTCTTCGGGTGGAAATATTCCATTTTATTTTGATTTAAATTCATGACCGGAATACACAGCTCATGACCAATTTTGTCGTATAACTGAAATAATGAAAAGAAAATTAATCGGAATCAAAAGGGCTCCATTTTAAAAACGGAAAAAAAAGAATCTTCACAGCAGACTCACCACAGTAAGAGAGAATGGGGTGGGGTGAAAAACAACCTTGCGCCAGATTAAAAACCATGCTCTCACCTGCTGAAAGGAAATGTCAGCGTCTTGAAACCTATGTGTCAAAATTTCTCCTAACCAATCATGAAATCTACGGCCGTCTTTCCACCCAAGCGCCTCTTCGTGGCTAACATTGGGGGTATATTGAAGATCTGAAATGGAAATTAGAAGGCTGGAAATTCGATACGAAATATTCAGTCCTAGAATATACCCAAATAATCATCATTTTCAGTCAATTATCCACGGTGTACGATACACAGTTCATTCATAGCAATCAAACTTGATTTGTAGACTTTCGGAGCCCGTTAGTAAGTTAGTCAAGAAGGTCTAAATTTCGTACATTCCGAACAGTAAAATTTCTAATCAACGGTGAATGAGATTAACGAAATGTAATTCGTCAACTGAAAAGGAAAGAAGAAAAAAAAGCTTACCGACAGTCAAGCTTTGCAGGTGCATATCAAGTAGAGACTGCACAGAATTTGCATCATAACCAATAGCCAAGAGGCAAGCTACGATAGCACCGCTACCCATTCCTGCGAATCGCTTAATATTATAGAGAATACCGACTTTTTCGAGGACCTGTTGGATTGTGAAAGGAAGAAACTTAAGACGATACACGAAGAGATGGAACTGCAAAATTTAATTTTTATATTGAAAAATATTTCTTTAAAAAATTACAATAAAGGCCGAAAACGCCTTTATATCTCTTTGTTATAGGCATATAGCCTGAAAACACATAGTGGACATTACAAAATTTAGGGTACATATAATAAATGATTAATATGAAATGAGTTATTTGTAATGGAATGGCTTACTAGCCCCCCCCCCCAAAGCTCGCAGTTTCATTTTACAGTTCTTTTATACAGTTTGTAATACAGCTGAAAATGCCTTTAGACAGAATCAGGACCAGCGAATTCAATAAACTTAACAATTTTTTTTTTTTTAGAGAAATATCAAAGATGTTGGGGGAAAATACCTTCAGAGTTCCAACAAAAGCATAGCCTTTAACACCGCATCCTTCGAAGACAAGGTTTGTGAATGGATAACGTTTACCGATTAGATCAGTTACAGGCAGAAGCCCTGGGCTAGCTTCAGAGCCAATGTCACGTGGGGCGCTTGCGTTACACGACAGTGATAATCCCATGCTGCTTGGTTTCGCTATTTTGCACACCATCTAACATGGTTTATATATAGGCCAAATGCAGATCTGGAAAGGTACCATTTGAAAATAGTTTCGTCCATTTATAATGCTATTTAACTCGTACGAAATCTAATTCTATAAGTAAAATTATAGTTACTAAGGCCGTGTGTTCAATTCCACTTAACAGCTATTTTAATTATTATTGGTTGATTTTTTTTATTACCCACAAGGGGCGAACAAAGAGGGGACAACACAATCTGATTTGGGGTCAGACTATCGGATGATTTTACATATATGATGAAATTAAAAATTTTAATACAATAAAATCGGATGAGAGGTGAGACCGGAAGACATTACGGATGGAGTGAGGGGGCGGGTTTAGCTCGGACCTCACGAGTCCCCCCTCCCTCGCCACTGATACCTTGGTTTCATCCTGTCCCACATTCATGTGGTACCATTCATACGCAACATCTGTGCTACATACTTCCATCGTTTTTTGAACACTTTCTCAGTCAGGCATTTTCTCTCCAGCCCTATTTTCCTTTTCAGGTGGAAGATGAAGTAATTCATCAATCCAGGGCCAGAGATGAAATTGCCTGACTCTATACCTTTCAGCCTCGTCTTCCAAATCACCTCTCTCGCAATTGCAACTACACTGAGAAAACAATTCTTACCTTCTTTCAAGAGGAAATCCGGAGGGTCAATTTTTATAATAGACTCAGTCGACAGCTGTACTCTTCGTGTGTTTGTCAACGGTTGTTCGGCATAAACCCATACCTCTGACACCTCCGGACATTGAACAATAGCGTGCGAGACGGTTTCCCTATCCCGCTCGCATCTTGGACATGTCGGATTGGCTCGGCCACCATGCCTTACGAGTTTGTCCCGAACAGGTAAGGCTCCTCTGTAACACTGCCATGCCAGAGACTTCTGAAAGTTGTCCAGGGTCTTCGGCCTGAATGTACGTCGGAACAGACTGGCCAACTGATTATCGTCGAGACCTAGGGTTTCCACTAAAGTATCTTCACATTTCGCCTCTACCAGCCCTCTATAGAAGAATGTGGTGGAACCCCCACCGCAGGCGTTGCCCGAGCGACGGAATAGCAGGAGAGCCTTGCGACACTCCGTAAACCATGTGCCCAGTTTCGATCTTCGATTCAACCAGGCTTCCCGTCCACCGAAACTAGTGAACTTGGAAAACATCAGTTTAGCTAGCAGAGACCACACCCGTTCACCATCCAGGTAGAGCCACAGATGCCTCAACCTCAGTGCATGTCAGCGCATCAACAGCCAAGGCATCCCTAGCCCACCCTTTAACGGTTGTTGACAGTAAGTAGAGCGTTTCACAAGCGGTTTCCAGCCCCTCCACAAAAAGTGAAAGAGCTGTCTTTCCAGCTTGGTCAACCACGAATCAGGGCAAGGAACGACGGATAGGCGGTAGGTAATGACCGATGCGATAAACACATTGGCTACCTCCGCCCTTCCTTCCAGGGATAGCCACCGCCAAGACCAGGTCTTGACTACTGCAGCCACCCTGCCCGATACCTCGGCCCAGTTCTTCTCTATTTGGAGGTCTGGTCCAAACCAAACCCCTAGCAACTTAATCGGACTCTCCGTCCAACGTCCCACGACGCTGTCGGGAGGCATCGACTTGCCTCTCCAGGTGCCGAGCTGCAAGCCGACTGACTTTTCACGATTAACTTTTGTTCCTGCCAACGTCTCGTAAACCTCTATGGCCTTGCCTACCCTCTGTAGGTGATCCATTTCGGTTACGTAGTCTGACACCGATTTTCCACAACCTGGCTGTCTCGGGATGCCGCTCAATTTTCGCAGTAATGGCTCAAGAGCCATCACGTACAAAAGCGGGGAGAGCGGACACCCTTGACGAACCAAGCGTTTGATGTTGAACGGCTTCGAAAAGAAACCGTTCACCCGAACTACCGAGTCGATGTTGTCATAAATCTGAATGATCCACCTGAGGAAGCCAAGGCCCAGGCCGAACTGTGCCAGAACGGACACCAGGTAGCGATGGTCAACCCTACCAAAAGCTTTAGATAGGTCTAAATGGACCAGTGCCCCATCCTTGCCAGAATCACTATTAAACCCCTCTAAAGTGTACCGCATAAGATGGAGATTATCCTGAATGGTTCTGCCAGGAACGGCACATGTCTGTGCCTCCCCGATCAGACCATCCGCGACACGCGCCAATCTTTTCGATAACACTTTGGCCAAAATCTTTAACTCTGTGTTTAGCAGAGTGATGGGCCGGAAATTATCAATACAATCCCCCTTGTTCGGGTCCTTTCTGACAAGCGTCACTACTCCCCGGTGCACAGATATGGGAATAAACCCGTTCTGCTGCCAGTTCGTGTAGACATCCGCCAGTAGGTGCCCGAACAAGTCTGGCATGCTATTATATAACTCATAGGGTAGACCATCCTGACCTGGCGCCTTACCCGCGCCGTAGTCCGCCATAGCCTCTTCCACCTCCTCAGGCGTGATCGGCCCTTCACAGCTCTCCGCGTCTCGCCCCGATAGGCGCGGCAGCCCGTCGAGGAGGTCCGTAAAGTCCCTCCTACTGTCCGGTCCGTCGCCCCCACCGAAAAGCTGAGCGAAGTGCTCCTGAAAGGCCTCACACATCTCCTCGGGTTCGTCTATCAACTTACCTTGTTGGTTCGTCAAAGATCGAATTGTGGCATCATTACCACGTTTAGCCTCCACCACTCGGGCCCATCCTGCGGCCTTCATTCCCTCACAACCCACTGCGCGGATCCTAGCCCTGACAATACAGCCCATGTGTTTGGCCTCGAGGTGCTGGTTTAACGCCAGTCTCTTGGCCGTCACTTGAGCCGTAGAGCCAGTTTTCATGGCTTCCTCTAATTCCTTAACTAGAGTTGATCCCCTCATAGCCTCTCTAGCCACTAATCATATGCTATATCTAGACTTTGCCTTTCATCCTTTCAGGGTCGATAAATTAAGTACCAGTTACGCACTGGGATTGATGGAATCTACTTAATCGCTTTGTCTGTCCTTGTTTGTCCCCTCTGTGTTTGGCCCCTTGTGGGTAGTAAAGAAATATATATCTAATAGACTCGAATTTAATGGCCCGCTTGAGAGCATACCACCATTTATTATCCTGTAGATATGAAAGTCTTTTGAAGTCGTTTTTTCAACTCGTTTGGCAGTTGGGATAACTGCCAAACGGTTGACCAGTCTATTATTTGAGGCCTTTATGGCTATGTATATGTTTTCTTTCTTTTTTAAATTCACTTTGGGAGGGGTGGACTAGCTATTTTAATTATTATTGGTGTCTTACTGGCGGGGCAGAAGCAAATTTGCGTCCAATCAATCCTGGTATTCAGGCAGTGGATTACTAGATTCATTAAGACGATGCGATATTTAATTACGGTCGTTTACGTTCTACGTTCAAATCTCGCCGAGGTCAACTTTACTTTTCATTTTTCTGTGGTCGAAAAATAAAATAATAGTGAGATACTACGGGTTGATAGAATTGACTATAACTGTATCCATTTTGGAGACAGGTATATGTGGTATATTTAGACGGCGAGCTGGCAGAAACGTTAGCACGCCGAGCGGAATGCGTAGCCGTATTTCGTCTGTCGTTACGTTGTGAGTTCAAATTCCGCCGAGGTCGACTTTGCCTTTCATCCTTTCGGGGTCGATAAATTAAGTACCAGTTACGCACTGGGGTCGATATAATCGACTTAATACATATGTCTGTCTTTGTTTGTCCCCTGCACATTACCATATCTCTGTCTATGGTCTACTACTACAATAGGAACATGCAGATCGAAATTAACTTGTTTTTACTTCCCATGCTCTAGGATTTTATCACCTGCCCGTCGAGGCAAGGTATTGTATAATGTAACGGTAAGCATAAATATTTTCTTTACAACTTCAATCACTGCTCTTTTTGCTTTACATAATGGTAATCAACGAATAACCAATCTTTACAAACTAATTACGACGCCGACATTCTATCCTACTGTGTATCAACTATCGTTTATCATATTATTGTTTACAAATCTATTTCAATCGAAACAAATCAATCACAACAGTAACAAACTCAATTTCATCCGATACAAATCAATCACAACAGTAACAAACTCAATTCATCCGATACAAACTAATCTTTATCCGTCACATATATATATATATATATATATATATATATTATATATATATATATAATATATATATATATATATATATATACTCTCTTTTACACTTTTACTCGTTTCAGTCATTTGACTGCGGCCATGCTGGAGCACCACCTTTTTTTTTTTTAATCGAGCAACTCGACGCCGGGACTTATTCTTTTGTAAGCCCAGTACTTATTCTATCGGTCTCTTTTGCCGAACCGCTAAGTAACGGGGACATAAACACACCAGCATCGGTTGTCAAGCAATGCTAGGGGGGGACAAACACAGACACGCATATATATACATAAATATATACGACGGGCTTCTTTCAGTTTCCGTCTACCAAATTCATTCACAAGGCTTATATAATAAAAATAAATGCGCCCTTTTAAAGCCTAGCCAGGCTCATGGGCCCGGTTTCCCGGTTTCTATGGAGTGTTCCCCACCTGGATGGGACGCCAGTCCATTGCAGCGTTACCCATTTTTGCCAGCTGAGTGGACTGGAGCAACGTGAAATGAAGTGTTTTGCTCAAGAACACAATGCATCGGCCGGTCCAGGAATCGAAACCACATTCTTACGATCATGATGCTGACACCCTAACCACTAAGCCATGCGCCTCCACACACACATTCTAGTCATTTGACTGCAGCCATGCTGGAGCACCCCCTTAAAGGGTTTTAGTTGAATAAATCAACACCAGGACATACTTTTGTAAGCCTAGCACTTATTCTATCGGTGTCTATCTTTTGCTGCACCGCTAAGTTACAGGGACGTAAATACAACCACATCGGTTGTCAAACAATGGTAGTGGAAACAAACACAAACATACACACACACACATATATATATATATTGTTTTTTGTCTTTGTTGTCGTACACATTCGCTTGTTTTTTCCCAAAATATTCAATGATCTTAGCTTAGATTTTGGGGGCCAGCCAGATTTGAACAGGCTCGAATGTAAGAATAATCTGGAAACTTGACTGAAGAAAGACGGCCACGAATGACCCCTCCTTGTTTTGTCCTGTCCATCTATCAGTTCAGATGTTTTGTCACATCCGATCGTGGCCGTGCCAGCCTCCGTGCCGGTGACATGTAAAAAACACCATCCGAGCGTGGCCGTTCGCCTCGTCTGGCATCTGTGTCGGTGGCACATAAAAAGCACCCACTACACTCACGGAGTGGTTGGTGTTAGGAAGGGCATCCAGCTGTAGAAACACCACCAGATCTGACTGGCCTGGTACAGCCTTCGGGCTTCCCAGACCCCAGTTGAACCGTCCAACCCATGCTAGCATGGAAAGCGGACGTTAAACGATGATTATGATGATGATGATCTCCCCTCTCAATGATGAAACACTTCTAGCTATCTTTGGCAGGCAGCTGCAACACCACTTTTTCTCAGTTGCAGCTCAAGATGGAGCTTAACCCTTTCGTTACCAACCTGGCCAAAACCGGCTCTGACTCTGTAGTACAAATGTCTTGTTTTCATAAGTTCTGAATTAAAATCTCCCATCAAACCTTAATCACAATTTATGTTCCTAACACTAGCTTAATGATAACTAAGTTAATTTACTAAATTCTTTATGTTTAAAATAATTGAAAGAAACACAGAGCATCTCAATATAAATACAGTAACTAAAGGGTTAAGGGGTAAACCAAACCATGCTAAAAGTGAGAATGTATCAGTGAGATGTATTTTCCAAACCATTTAGCAGAGCAATAACTCCAAATAAGACCTGACTTGGGCCATTCCTGATACAGTCCACCCTCTGCCAACATGGAGATATGAGGATGACTTTAACAGCCTGGAAAATTCTAACATTTTTTAAAAAATCAAAAACATTTAACCTAAAGGTATCCAATAGTTTGTACTTGGGCTTTGGACATTGCAAAACAAAAACACATAAAAAATTAGAACTTTTATTGAAAATGTAGCATATTTGAATTTTATAGTTTTCATTTACATATTTCTTTATTAAATATTGGAAAAAAAAAAAAAAACAACAGATGTTGAAATATAAAAAGCCATAAATATTAACCTGTATTGAAAGCTTAGAAGCTTTAACTTTGCAGCCAAGGTCAAGACAACTTCCACATGCCAGCAGATAAAAAAAAAAAAAATGATAAAATGATGTAACTAAAAAAAATAATAGATCAGAACTAATTGTGAAGAATTTGAGTCACTCCTAAAAAGGGTCACACGGGATCTTTTTTCAATCATTTCACATTATTTCCCAATCCTGACAACTGGGTCATTCAATTTATTTGTTTCTATATTTTATTTATTTTTTTTTTGTCAGGCCTTTACACTACAAAATGATGTAAAGACTTGACTAAAATCAAATTTGTAGAATAGAAACATTCTTTGGAATATTAAGACTTTGGGCATTTGTTCATTATTAACCCGCACCTTGTGTTATTTTGTTTGCTGACCCTTTCATTGTGACAAAAAATAGTCAAAAAATAGGCGCAGGAGTGGTTGTATGGTAAGTAGCTTGTCTACCAACCACATGGTTGCGGGTTCAGTCCCACTGCGTGGCACCTTGGGCAAGTGTCTTCTACTATAGCCTCGGGCCGACCAAAGCCTTGTGAGTCGATTTGGTAGATGGAAACTGAAAGAAGCCCGTCGTATATATGTATATATATGTTTGCGAGTGTGTATTTGTGTGTCTGTGTTTGTCCCCCTAGCATTGCTTGACAACCGATGCTGGTGTGCTTATGTCCCCGTTACTTAGCGGTTCGGCAAAAGAGACCGATAGAATAAGTACTGGGCTTACAAAAGAATAAGTCCCGGGGTCGAGTTGCTCGACTAAAGGCGGTGCTCCAGCATGGCCGCAGTCAAATGACTGACACAAGTAAAAGAATAAAAGAAAAGAAAAAGAATTTGAGGTTAATTTTGGAGAATTTGTTTGGAAACTGAGGATAGTGACCACAAAATAGAATTTTAAAGAAAATCCTTGTTGTCCCATTGACTAGGTGGTCCTGAAATGAGTGAACCAAGGTAAAATTGCAGGGATGGTGGGCATTTATGGTGATGATGATATTGCAAATAAACATCCATCAGAAAGAATTCTTTAAGAAAATAAATTAAAATTGGAATAAATAATTGAGACATTGGCGTTAGGAAGGGCATCCAGCTGTAGAAACTCTGCCAGATCAGATTGGAGTCTGGTGCAGCCATCTGGTTTGCCAAACCTCAGTCAAATCGTCCAACCCATGCTAGCATGGAGGAAAGTGGACGTTAAACAATGATGATGATGATGATGATTGTTCCCATTTTGAAATGCAAGGTAATAATAAAGAGCCAAATTTTGAGAGTGGTCAGCATTTCAACTGATTCTTCATTAAGATTGGCTGAAATGACACATTGATGATTAAATGAGTCTGGCCAATTCCAGGCCATACATAAAAAGTCCTCCAGAATTCTGTGTGTAGGTGGAGGAACAGACTGTAAATGTGATTTAAGGTTTGAGGTTAGCCAATAAGGAAAAGAACTATTAGTGATTTTTGTGAAGGTCCCTGCCCAAAACATCACATATTTTTAGTATATTTTATTTTAAATATTTTGTACTATCACTGGTTTCCAAGAACTGAAGACAGAGAGAGTGAAAGTTTTCTTATCTGTAATTTCAATACAATTGTTCTACAGTTGTGTTCATGCTACAGTAGAATTTGTCCTTCTCTACATCTCTGAATGCTGGTCTCTTACAGTGGCCCAACAATGCTCACTACATGGCATGAATACTTGACTTCTGCGCAAGGCTTTTAACAGTTCTTAAGCTGACCATATATCAAACAAGTCGCTGTATCAATCCTCTGCCACTTGTCAGCCAGACAATCAGAGATGGCTAAAATTTTGCAGGACACTGTTTCTTATTTCTTTACTGCCCACAAAGAGCTAAACACAGAAGGGACAAACAATGACAGACAAATGGATTAAGTCGATTATATTGACCCCAGTGTGTAACTGGTACTTATTTAATCGCCCCCGAAAGGATGAAAGGCAAAGTCGACCGTAGCAGAATTTGAACTCAGAACATAGTGGCAGACGAAATACTGCTAAGCTTTTTGCTCGGAGTGCTAATGTTTCTACCAGCTCGACACCTGTTTCTGTCAAACCTGTCACTGTACTTTTTTTCTATAACCCCGTAAGTCAGGCCAGTATGACGTATATCCATGAGCTTATGCAAAACAAAGAACTATGCACTGTCTCACAGCTGGTACATACAATGTCATCTTGTACAGCCCAGAGGGAAATTTGCTCACAAGTTGGTGGGAGAGGGGATCAATGTCCAAGAGCGATGTGGCATACACTATGAAGAAGTGAAGCTACAGAATTCTCATGGCTTGTCTAAAACTAATTTACAAAGTGGTTATTGCATTGAACATTCCTCTAAATGTATCATGGTATAAAGACAGTCTTAAACACTTCCAGTTTTAAAACTATCAAAAAGAATTAAAGAAAGAACTTGTGATGATATAAAAGCTCAGCATTGAGTGGTTTTCTCGAAGGCAGCAGCAGTACCCAGTTTCAACATTTTTTTATGATTCAACAAATAAAAATATACAAAATATAAATTTCAAATGAAAAACAAGTATTTGAAGTTCTGTTTCAGAGATTCTGTACACTTCATAACCATTTGAAGACACCCTACATAAGGTTTTTAACTGTCTACTAAAGACTCTCTAAAGATGACTTGAATTCAATACTAGAAACTGACAAAAACACTTGTTAGCTGTAAAGTGCTCCCACTGTCAACAAGCAGATTGTACTTGTTTACAGCTGGGTACGTGATGTTGATGTCTTTGTCCAGTCTGCGTGTGATTCCATAATTTGTTAGAGAGGCACGAGTCATACATTTTTTGTCAGGGAGGCAGAGATGGTAGTGGGGAATGTCTTTAATGGAATTAAGTTTCGGACATGAATGTTATCGTGGTTTTAGAATACAACACTTTTTAGAGTTCTGTTACAACCTGCAGGGATATTGAACACTATACCCTTGTGTTTTAAGAGGCAACTGGAGTAGACAATAGGAAATGTATCTGACCATAAAAAATATTGCCTCACAAAGAGAAAAACCATGATGAGAGAAGATACGCATGGAGTTTTATGATGTCAATTCCACTTTAACAAGAATTTGTCTTAAAATGAATGATGCCATCACTATTATTAGTCATAATAATTAGTCACCAAGTCCTTTGTGAGCTGCTCTCCGGCTATCTATCTGCGGCTTTATATAGCTATGGTACGACCTCACCTGGAATTTGCATCACCGGTCTGGAACCCCTATCTTGCCCAGGATATTAATTGTCTGGAAGCTGTTCAGCGACGTGCAACCAAGAGAATACCCTCCATCAGGCATTTGCCATATTCTGAGCGCCTTACTTCCCTGGGCATGGATAAATTGAAACTCCGACGTCTGGCAGCCGACTTGGCAGACACCCATAAAATTATTAACCATCTTACAAACAATAACTCTTAGCATCTTTTCAAACTCCACCCGCCTAACACCCGTGGACATGTTTACAAAGTCAGAAAACAGCACAGCTCCCATGACTTTCAGAAACATTTTTTCTTGCTAAGAGTTGCTGAAGCATGGAACAAACTGCCGGCATCAGTTGTTAGTTGTTGGAGCACTGCATCCTTCAAAACTTCCATGCTTTCTGAGATTCGCCAACACTACACCTGATTTTCTCCCCTCCATACATACGCAAGCATGTATCTGACTCATACACTGTTCACTTTCCAGACATTTGTACATTACTGTATATGCTTTATACACACTTTTGACAAGTTGTGGTGCACCTGAGCACTGTATACAATAATTTCATCATTATTATTATTATTATAATATCATCAAAACTTTTAGTATTTTTATTGACATCAAGGCAGTGAAGAAGAGCAAACAAAATTCTAAACCTTCCAGTTGAATTAAAACTCTGAATATGGAGAACTGGAATGGTGGAAAGCAGCATCTATTACAGCACTGTATAGCCTTCAGTACAGATAATGTCGTCTTATACAGCCATAAAAGATTCACAGACAAATGTACAAGAATGAAACTGAAACTAGTCATTGTTTAGCCCTAGGTAGCTTTGATCAAGTAGATCTATGATCAAAGACAAACTAGTTATGACCATCCATTCTTTTTATATGTTACTGTGCAATGAATTTTGTTTTTAAGACACTGGGATGTCCTATGAGGAAGATTTTGCTAGCTATTTCTAGAGGGTAAGTGACTGCATAGCGGCTTCCTTATTGAAACTAGTTTTCAGACCAGGCATATAGGAGTTTACCACAGAATACTAGCTACTTTTGTTGAGGCACAAGTCTGTGACTGAGGAGGCACATGGTTGTCTTCTGATCACATGGCTGCAAAATCAGACACAAAACTTTATTTTTTTTTTAAAGAAACAAGCAATGAAGGCTTGTAACATTTTGAGATAAAAATGAAGTCTTAGATGACCCTAGCTGTATTTTCGTCAACTTATTTTTCCCAGAGGCACCAGCGAATAGCAGTAAAAATAAATTTTCAATCAAAACTTTTAACAATTTTCAAGTTGGAGAAATCACCATTGTTTGCAAACAGGAGTTAAGTCCCCTTCTAGTGACGAGTAAGTTTTTAAGAGTTTTGTTGTCTTTTTTTTCCATCGAAGAAAAAAGTGCTTTGTTGATATATGGGCAACACACACACACACACGAACATGTATGCAATAGGTGTACATACGTACGTGTGTGTGTATGAGTGTGTTGCCCATATATGTATATATATAAAGACTTAGTTGTGATCTGAACATAACCGCTTCTGACAGAGGATCGGGAGCCCTTTTGGGCATTCTATTTTCCTTGCTGGAAGGGTTCCCAACTCATGGGCAAATGGGGGTTAGATGATGGGGGTGGTGTTTTCAAAGGGCTGGCATGTGCAACCTGATCACCTCTGCCAATCAAACTCCCAACCCATGCGCTCCCGTCACGACACTGATTCTGCAGAACTGGGTTGGGTGTGAAAACCAACTTTAAAGTATAAATATAAATGCTTTTGAATCAGTAATATTGTTTGGTTAAGTCCTATTTGGGGTGAAAAATCAATAAACTGATTCCTTATGGGGTTTTCCATTTAATCAGGATAAAAAAAAAAAATCGATAAACCGATTCCGTGTAGGATTTCCTAATAAAATTGGCTACACCCCATTTTCAACCATAACTTATACCAATTTTGATGTATTTTGTTCAAACTTGATGCCAGCATTACTTAGGACTCATGGGATCTTTGAATGCTCTAAGTTCTCCAAAAACGAAAAAAAAAAAAAATAATCGATGAGTAGGAAAAATCGATAAACCAATTCCTTATGGGATTACCCAATCAAGTTATCTGCGACTCATTTTCAGCCAAATGTTTACCAAATTCAACGGATTTCGCCCAAATTTGATGTCGACGTTACTTAGTTTGGTTTGAAATAAAGAACTTGATTAGCTTAATCCTAACTCAATCCCGGATTATACTGCTAGTTTTGAGATAAAAATGAAGTCTTAGATCTACCAGAATAATTCTACAGATTAAGTGAATGAGATATGAGATGCCAGTCAACTTAAGGAAATTGGCTTAAAGGAAGAATAAATGGAGGGAGAAGTTTAATATGTAAAATATTGATTTTTGGGTGCTGTATTAATGCCATGGTACCATTTTACAGCTAGATGGACTGAGCAAATTTAGTTGTAACTATAAACATTGAACAGCTGTAGGATATAAACCATTTAGTGTTTTGGTGGTATTAGTCTGACAGTTTACTGAGCAATTGGTGGCTGCCCACCATTGGCGTAGCTTTGACCCTCTGACATCCAACTGGCACAGTTAGTAATGGGCCCCACGTTAAAAGTGACCCTAGGTTAAACCACAGAAAGATATCTTCTAAATTTGGTGCATATAATCAGCTGACTAGGTAACCAGAAAACGAAAATGTAACAAATCAGCAGAAAAAAGATCTGGATTTTGTGGGTGTCTGCGAATGATGGTGTGTGTGAAAGAGAGGGTGGGATGACTGGATAGGGGTGAGTGAAATAACCGTTGCAGACAGATTACTCACTGGGGATAAAATATGGCCAGGAATGGAGCAAAGGAAGATGGAATTAACTAACATGGTTCCCTGTGGTATTGTTGTTGTTTAACCAAGGTCAGACTTGGTCAAGCAGATCTATGTTCACAGGTATTCCAAGAATGACCATAACACCTCTCCCTTTTCTCTTTCAGCAATAGAAATACTCTGGACTACATTATCCAACGTGTCCTTTTTTTTTCAGTAAGAGAGTGGTGTAGTTTGGAGGGAGACTTAGCTGGTGTTTCTAGCAGATCAAGCAACCATGTAGAGGCCACATTGTTGGGTCATAGTCCAGAATATAAGACACAGTAGGTTAAGAGGAATAGGGGATGAGGTGAAATATGGTGAATCAATGAATGGGGGCAGATGTAGGAGGGATGGTCATTATGGAGATTAGGTCATTGGATCTAGATTAAAATTTTGTCAATAAAACATGGATACTTTATGGCAGATATAGCATGCACATACACAGCAGACATGCATATACTTATATCTATATGTGTGTGTGTATATACACACACACATGTATATTTTATATCATACATACATATATATATATATATATATATATATATATATATATATATATTATATCATACATATATATTATGCAAATATACAAGGGAGTGCTGAAAAGTTCCTTTAAAAGTATTGTGAAAGGGTAGGGCTCTCTTGTAAAGGTACAAGGGAGGTAGGACAACTGTTTAGGAGAAAATATGTAAAAAATCATGATGGTATACAATATATCATTCCCCTTTTTTGCAGATTTAGCACAAGGTGGCAGTTCCTACAGTAGATTTTGAAAAACTGAAGCACAGGTGGTCATGAAGTTTCTCTTTTTGAGAGGCAAAGGAGTGGCAGAAATCCATGATGAGATGAAAAAAAGACTTGAAGGATGGCTGCCCATCTTACTCCACAGTGAAAATTTGGGTGTCAAGGTTTTTTGGTCTGGTCATTTCAGGGTCACAGATGAACCCCAGTCAGAATGGCCAACTTTTGCAACTGCCAACACTGTGCATGTCATGATTCTCGAGGACTGCTGGATTTCAGCCGAAGATATAGCTGAGACTCTGGGGATTTCCTGCGAAAGAGTTAGGCACATCGTCCACGACATTCAAGACGTGAGAAAGCTTTCCACAAAACGGGTGCTGAAATGCCTGGATGCAGACCAGAGAACATCAGAGTGACAACTACATAAGTGATTTTGGACCAGTTTGCAACAGGAGAGGCTGATTTTATGGCTTGTTTAGTCACCAAACTTGGCTTCATCATTATGATTCCCAGACCAAGCAGCAATCAATGGAGTGACACCACAGCTGTTCACCATGTCCCAAGAAGTTTTGGACCCAGAAGCCAGTTGGAAGAATTCTGGCTTCAGAGTTCCGGGACAAAGATGGAGCACTCCTCATAAAATATCTGCCAAAGAGTCACACCATCTATGCAGAATACTACAGGTCTCTGTTGGATGAACCGCATGAAGTTTTGAAACAGAAACACCATGGAAAGCGGAGCAGTGGAGTCCTGTTTTTGCAGGACAATGCAACATCATGCACAACACATGACCTCTATGGAAAATACGTGACTTTGGCTTCGAATTGGTAGACCACCTGTCTTACTCACCTGACCTGGCTCCCTCTGATTATCATCTCTTTCCACAACTGAAGAAACATCTCAAGGAATTGAAATTTCACTCTTATTCTGAAGAGATCACTGCTACAGAGGCCTGGTCGGAGACTCAACCTTCCAACTTCTTTTACAGGGCTTAGAAAAACTGAAGGACTGCTGCAATAAATTTGTGAATCTGAGAAGGGGGAATATGTTGAGTAAAATCATGATTAACTGATCCTCCTGTATTTTCTTTTACCCAAAGCCTCCAACTTTCAGAACTCCTTTGTGTGTGTATATTTGTATATGTGTGTATATATATATATATATATATATATATGTATATATATCATACATATATATATATATATATATATATATATCATACATATATATATGTATATCATACATATATATATATGTATATTATACATATATTATGCAAATATATCTATTATATTATACATATACATAATATTATGCATATATACATACATACGTACATATATATATATTATACGCATGCAAAAGTATCACAGAAATAACACAAGTAAAGTTTGGGAGAAAGAGGAAACAAACAAACAAACAAAAAGTACCATGCATGGTGAGACAGGCGAAAGCCTGTACCTAAAAAGCATGGAAATATAAAGTGAGCAAAATAACAAACCAAGAAGTGTACAATGAAGATTAATATGCCATAGGAAAGAAACAGAAGAGTAAAAAAACAACTATGATACCAAAAAAAGACATTTGTTTACATGGCTGGTTCCACTGTAGACCTGCCAAGTCAACAGGCGTCTGTTTTTGGTATCATACATTTTTATCTTTCTCCTACCTCTCAAATTTTTTTCTGCTCTTTGATAAAGGCCATCACCCAAAGCATCAGATTCTCTTCTGTTTCTACCTTTTGCATACTAAGTTTCATTACACACATCTTAGTAAGTTTTTTGGTTTTTAGCTTTATATTTCTACACTTTTCAGGCACATGTTTTAACTACAAGTGGTACTTTTTTCTTGCTTGTTTCCTCTTAGCCTAAAATTTAACTTGTGTTATTTTCTTAACTATTTTCATTCTAATGCCTATATAAAATTATTCTCCACTACTTTGTACATTTACTGTAACAATTATACAGACAGACAGACGCAGACACATATAAACAATTTGGGCCAAGATGGATAAGATGGGCGCAATCAAGATAGAACTGGAAGCGCATTGTGACCAGCAGTGTATAACATGTGATAGTCTAGTTGATAGAGGTGATATATACATATACATATATATATATATCTCCCATGCTAGCATAGAAAAATTAATGTAAAATAATCATATTTTTCCCTATATATAATAAAAAATAATTTGAGATTTCATAAAACTGTCCAGGCTTACAGAGAATGCTTTAAAGTGACGGTATGACAATCTAATCCATCTTTAGATATTACAATAGGCTGTGTGTAAAGTAAAGGAACCATGTTACAGAGTCCTTTCACGGAACAGGTGTAAAGAAGGCACTCAAAGTGTACTTGAAAGGGAGTACACTGGTCAATCACTGGTATATGGATGTCAATTCTGGGTTGATTGGTCAAATCGACGATGTCACCATTTGTTTTTGTGAGGTTTGCAAGAAGCTGTTTGCTGGCATCATCTGAAGCAAATGAGAGAAAAGAAAATATTATAATTGTAAAAAGTGCAGTAATAGCTGTGACAGCAACACACAGAGTTATTAATTGAATGGTCGTGAGTTCAAACCTTATTCTAACCATTATGAGCAAAACACCATAATGACTACCTATGAGCCAAGGTAGAGTGACAGGTAAATCTGCTGCCTATGGATAAGGATGTCAATGTTGTGCTAGTAATTTATGTGTCTACCATGGCTAGGTTCTAACAAGTACAGCTGGAGCACTATCAATTAAGTCACCCAGACTGAGATCAGTCACTAATTGTCTCAATGGGATCCAGGACTGTGGGTATGATTTAAGTTATTAGGGGTGGCCGATTATGATTATAGACAACGTAGGTGTCTGTTTCTTAACTACCCACAAGGGGCTAAACACAGAGGGGACAAACAAGGACTGACAAACGGATTAAGTCGATTACATCGACCCCAGTGCGTAACTGGTACTTAATTTATCGACCCCGAAAGGATGAAAGGCAAAGTTGACCTCGGCGGAATTTGAACTCAGAACATAGCGATGGGTGAAATACTGCGAAGCACTTCACCCGGCGTGCTAACATCTCTGCCAGCTCGCCGTAGGTGTCACATTATGATTGGGGTTATATAGGGGTGGTTTATTACCATAAAATACAATGTTTAACTCCAGGACAGCTCTGGTCCAGCAGACCTATGATCAGAAATATTAAAGTCATGACCATCCTGTCTTTTATTCAGGGTATGTCTAGAATTGGGGTGGCTGGTAATGATTAAGTGCAATATGGGATAAACAGTTTTATGTGTAACACGGGGTGGCTAGTTACAGTTATGAGCTACATGGGGGCAGCTAGTTATAATTATTTAGTTACATGGAGTGGCTGGTTTGCAAGCTTCCTCCATGTTAAAAACTCCAAATCTAAAATAATTTATTTTATAAAACAACAATGACGAGACAAATCATCTGAAAATGACTACATAAATAAATAAACACAGGTACCCATCTCTAGCTGGGTATCTCATAAGTGATGAGGTGCTCTGTTGCTTATACTCAAACAAACTTTGATTAGACAGTCCAATCATGACCAACTTGTCATTTTTTGAGGGGTTGGGTGGAGTATATACAACAATATCTGATGTGTCTTTCCTAGCTTGAAGATAAGAGAATAGGACTGATATTTTTAGCAGTACTGGATACCGTATAGAAGCTCCTTTATGTTCAGTGAAGTAGACAGACTGTAGAAACGTAGAGGATGGTAAATTAATGACAAAACAGTGTACATTAGCAGGATTAGAACCTGCTGGTCTATCATTACCTCCACCTTAGCAAAGGCAGAGGTATAGTTTTCAGTCATGTTTGTTTGTTTGTCAGTGAACAAGATATCTCAAGAACCGCTGGGAGAAAAATAAAGTCTACAACCCAACATCACACATGGTCTATCAGATGGGTTCCTTAAGGTTTCTGTAAACCCAATTTCACTGAAAACCTAGGGTTAACCAGAAGCTATAATAGATGCTTCCTTAAGGTCCAGTGCAACAGGGGACATAATAAAGACAACTTCTTAAGCACATAACCAAAGAAAGATAGAAATAATCCAAACCTTCAGTGAAAATCTGCCAACAGCTGACCATGTCATTGGTCAATGAAACGCCACTTCTGAAACTGATGTCTAACTGGAATGTTAGACAACTTGATGAACATAAACGGACAGTTTCCAAAAGCTGAGCTTTTGTCTTTTTCGGCGTGATGCGAAATCTTGTCTTATCTAAATCACAGGAATTTACGTTTACCGATTCTTGTAGTTTTTCTATCTTCAAAGGAAACTGCAATGGAGAGAACAAAAATTAGAAATGTTCAGACAGACATATACACATAAATATAGACACATATTCACACATATAGATCCAGGATAGACATACATTTACACATAAGTACAGATCCAGGATAGACACACACACACACACACACATTCATACACCCAGAAATATACACGTTTTCTCTCTCATACATACACAGTCACAGTCATGCACCCATACATGCAGATACACTTACTCGCATTTGCACAACACATTCACACACCCAGACATACAGTTACACTCACACAAACACACACACATCATCATCATTGTTTAACATCTGCTTTCCATGCTAGCATGGGTTGGACGATTTTGACTGAGAATGGCGAACCAGATGGCTACACCAGGCTCCAATCTTGATCTGGCAGAGTTTCTACAGCTGGATGCCCTTCCTAATGCCAACCACTCCGTGAGTGGAGTGGGTGCTTTTACGTGCCACCAGCACGGGGCCAGTCAGGCGGTACTGGCAACGACCTCGCTCGAATCTTTTTACACATGCCACCGGCACAGATGCCAATAAGGCAACACTGGTGACGATCACGCTCGGATGGTGCCTTTTACGTCCCACCAGCTCGGAAGCCAGTTAGCCGCTATGGCAACGATCACGCTCGGATGGTGCTCTTGGCGCTCCACTAGCACGGGAGTGGTGATATATACTGTGTAGCAGACACAGCAAACCCATGTCAGCATAGGAAAACATATGTGATGATGATGATGATGATGATGTGCCAGTGTCATAGATAACGGTTAGATCCATGGTCAGGGCAATGAGACATGATAAATCAGTAAAGGATCAGACTCCAGTGTCCTGCAGTATTAAGTTATCTTTCTTAAGATGTCCAATGAAATGAGTGTTAATGATATCCAAGGAGATAAATTGTTATTATGTCATTGGAGAATAAACATCATCATCATCATCGTTTAACGTCCGCTTTCCATGCTAGCATGGGTTGGACGGTTCAACTGGGGTCTGGCAAGCCCGAAGGCTGCACCAGACTCCAGTCAGATCTGGTAGTGTTTCTACAGCTGGATGCCCTTCCTAACGCCAACCACTCCGAGAGTGTAGTGGGTGATTTATGTGCCACCAACACAGGTGCCAGACGAGGCTGGCAGACGGCCACGCTCGGATGGTGTTTTCTTATGTGCCACCGACACAGGTGCCAGATGAGGCTGGCAGACGGCCACGCTCGGATATGGTGCTTTCGGTGTTTTTCTTATGTGCCACCGACACAGGTGCCAGACGAGGCTGGCGAACGGCTACGATCGGATGGTGTTTGTTACGTGCCCACGGCACGGAGGCCAGTCGATGCGGTACTGGCTACGGTCCCGTTCGGATGGTTTTCTTATGTGCCACCGGCACTGGTACCACAAGGATACAAATTCCATCAATTAGTATAATGAAAGTAATTAGTCTAACTGGTTTAAGTTACTTACATCAGACAGGGAGTTTGTGTGTAAATCAAACAGTTTTATGCGGTGGTTATTGGTATCTGCAATGTATATTAACTGCTTGGCTGCATCAACTGCCACATCAGCTGGTTCGTTAAATGATGACAGTAATGGGTCAGTAGAAATCAAGTCCCCTGGCTGACCACAGCCGATCAATGTAGAACAAGATTTTGATGACAAATTGACACGTTTGATCTGCAAAAAAGAGAGAGAGAGAGAGAGAGAGACAAGATGAAGTAAAGCAAAAGAAATATTTATTATGAATATTACTTGGGAATAATCATGTAACTTCCTTACCGCAAAAAAAACCTGCACAAATACAACCAAAATACACATAGTATACATGATGACATGTATCTCGAGTGTTTTTGCAACAAGGGCTGTGGAGCCGGAGTCGTGGGGTTGGAATTGAGGAGTTGTGGAGTGGAGTCGTGGAGTCAGAGTCGTGGGGTTGGAATTGAGAAGTCGGAGTCGTGGAGTCAGAGTCGTGGAGTCGGAGTCAAGGAGTCGGAGTCATAGAGTTGGAATCGGAGTCGGAGTCAGAAACAATTAAGGGGCAGTCAGATTTGGAGTCGGTAAAACTGTACCGACTCTGATTCCGATGCACAATTTCTTTAATATAAACCAGTTATAACATATCAGCCTACTCAAAGTACAAGCGTATGCATATGCTTTATGAGATATGTAGACCACAATCACTTAATTACATAAATAGGAGTCGGAGTCGGAATCAGTGTCAGAGTTGGAATCGGAGTCAGAATAGGAGTCGGAAGTGCCAATAGTACAGGTGTCGGAGTCAGAATTGGAGTCAAAGTTTTTTGTTTCGACTCCACAGCCCTGCTTGCAACTCAAAAGACTATGGAGCATCAATATAAAGATTTATGAAGTAACAGCAGCTTTACCTTGTGGTTATAAGTATCAGCAACTATGAGGGGACCATCGGGAGAATCAGTTAACAGCTCAACTCCAAGAGGATGTTGCAATTTCGCCTCAATGCCGGAACCATCCACATCGCCATAAGCAAAAAGATTCTACAATTAAAGATTAAGAAATAGATACCTGACATAATTAACAATTTATTTAAATTATATAAAATTTAAAAGAATTACTGTAGGTAAATAGAATAAAAATTGGCAGAAAAAGGGAAATGGATCATCACCCTTCGTAAGTGCGCAGGAGTGGCTGTGTGGTAAGTAGCTTGCTAACCAACCACATGGTTCCGGGTTCAGCCCCACTGCGTGGCATCTTGGGCAAGTGTCTTCTGCTATAGCCCCAGGCCGACCAATGCCTTGTGAGTGGATTTAGTAGACGGAAACTGAAAGAAGCCTGTCGTATATATGTATATATATATATATATATATATATATAATATATATATATATATATATATATATATATATATATGTATGTGTGTGTGTGTGTTTGTGTGTCTGTGTTTGTCCCTCTAGCATTGCTTGACAACCGATGCTGGTGTGTTTACGTCCCCGTTACTTAACGGTTCGGCAAAAGAGACCGATAGAATAAGTACTGGGCTTACAAAGAATAAGTCCCGGGGTCGATTTGCTCGACTAAAGGTGGTGCTTCAGCATGGCCGCAATCACATGACTGAAACAAGTAAAAGAGTAATGTTTACCATTCATTGGAGTGAGGCCATTCTGGGGCATTGCCTTCAAGGGTTTAACTCTTTAGCATTCAAATTATTGTCAAAGGTAACACTTATTTATTCACATTGTTTTGAATTATTCATGCATTATCCAATAGCTCATAGCTGAGATGTGATTGTTTATTTTTAGAATGACATTGTAGGGTAGGTATGACAGGCCAGATCTGGCCAGCTTGAACATAAAAGAGGCAGGATATTTTGGCCAGATATGGCCTGTTTAAGTGCTAAAGGGTTAAATCAAACAACTCAATGACAGTACCTTTTCTTTTATTCCATTAGTCTCTTATGCCAAACCTCTTTGTCACTGGCATGTAAACAAACCAACACAGGATGTCAAGCAGTAATGGGAGAGAAATACTCATGCACACACAGATATACACATATACACAACAGGATTCTTTCAGTTTCCATCTACTAAATCCATTCATGAGGCATTGGTCAACCTGGACCAATAATAGAAGACAACTGCCCAAGCTGCCACATGGTGAAAATGAACCTGAAACCATGTGGTTATGAAGCAAACTTCTTGACCACACCTGCAGCCATCTAAATAATTTACATTTTTATATAAAGGGTAAAGGCCCCCTTTGGTCATAAATGACCTTGGGATTGCACCTAGAAAGTTACCCTTCAAAGACTGACACAGTTTGGCACCAGTGATGTCGCAACTCATTTCTACAGTTGAGCGAAATGGAACAATGTGAAATAAAGTGTCTTGCTCAAGAATAAAACACACAACCCAGTCCAAGAATTGAACTCACTACCCCATGATTGTGAGCCCGACTCTAACCACTGAGCCATGCGCCTTCACTTACATTTACATAATACTATAAATACGTAATATTTTATAGTTATATATTAATTAAAATATTATATGTAATTACACAATAATTTATACAATTATGTAGGAGTTTATGTCAATTATGATTCAATTAAATATGATGAGAAGATTACAGTGATTTGAATTTACTGAACTTTGAATCTCTTATTTATATTATATATATAACTTGTTATATATTACTATATATATATAGCTAAATTATATATATAAGAGCGCATATATATAAATACAAACAATGAAATTAAAAGATGGGAGAAATACAGTAAACATCTCTCATAATAACACACCTTGTAATTAAGAAGATTAATTATGTGTGAAATAAAGCCATGATAATTAGGATTATTGAAGGGGATTAGTGACACCGGCCAAAGTTATATTTTCCAAACAACGTTCTAAATAGCCAGTAATCCTCCCTCCCATGTGAACACGCACAACTGAACCTATCAAAGGTTGCTTGACCAGTTAGAAATAATCTTCAGGTCATACCATATTTACTTGGGTAGTCCTCGTATATGCTGCTATTTTGATGCCACAAGTGTCTGTGTGTCTACAGACTGTATGCATGGTCACATTTGGTTGTGTGGTAGGTAAAGTATTTCTTTTCGTAACCATGTGGTCTCAGGTTCAGTCCCACCATGCAGCAATCTCGGGCAAGTGTCTTCTACTATCATCTCAGGCTGATCAAAGCCTTGCTAGAGAATTTGGTGGAGAAAAACTGTGTGTGTATGTGTGTGCATGCATGCATGCACATGCACACATATGTTATTCTTTTATTCTCTTACTTGTTTCAGTCATTTGACTGCGGCCATGCTGGAGCACCGCCTTTAGTCGAGCAAATCGACCCCGGGACTTATTCTATCGGTCTCTCTGGCCGAACCGCTAAGTGACGGGGACGTAAACACACCAGCATCGGTTGTCAAGCAATGCTAGGGGGACAAACACAGACATACAAACACACATACACACATATATATACATATATATATACATATATACAACAGGCTTCTTTCAGTTTCCATCTACCAAATCCACTCACAAGGCATTGGTCAGCCCGGGGCTATAGCAGAAGACACTTGCCCAAGATGCCACGCAGTGGGACTGAACCCGGAACCATGTGGTTGGTTAGCAAGCTACTTACCACACAGCCACTCCTGTGCCTATGATGAGCTTCTTTCAATTTCTGTCAACCAAATCCATTCAAACAGCTTTGGCCAGTCTGGGGCTGTAGTAGAAGACACTAGTCCAATGTGTTGTGAAGTGAGACTGCACAGTCATGTGGTTGAGCGACAAAATTTGCACTACACACCTATGCCTGAAACAACTTAACCCTTATTTCTTTAAACATATACGAGCAAAACGCCTCCCGTCCAATGGACAGTGCTGAGTTGTCAAACATTTAAACCAAATTTTCTCAAATCAACTTGTCCGACTGTCCCATTTTGTGGCATTATTTCAAGCCAGCTGGCTTTTTTTGTGCAAACTGTATGTGCATTTTTCTCACATACGTGTAGTATCGATTGCAACAGCTGATGTACTTGCGCGTACAAATGCACATTCCCACGGCTTTATCGATCGCATTCTCACCTGGAATCGATTTTTTTTATTTTGTAAGACTTATACAAACCCTGATACCATCGGTATCTACATATCAAATTTGAACACAATCGGATGGAGGATGCCTGAGATCCTAGAAGACACACAGACAGACAGAACGGATTTTATATAATAGATTGGTCCTTCCCAAACCACAGGCCCACAAGGCCAGTTTCCTGGATTCTGTGGTGTATTTATTCCTTCTGGGATAGGATGCCAGTCCATCGCAGAGTTACTCCTTTTTAACAGCTGAGTGGACTGGAGCATTGTGAAATGAAGTGTTTTGCTCAAGAACACATCACCCAGTCCAGGAATTGAAACCACAATCTTATGATCATGAGTACAACACCTGACCACTAAGCCATGCTCCTCCACATATACATACATAAATGTGAATAAATATATATGTATGTATTTTGGTCACATAATCATGTAAAAAAAGATGTATACATATGTAAATATATATATATAGGCGCAGGAGTGGCTGTGTGGTAAGTAGCTTGTTTACCAACCACATGGTTCCGGGTTCAGTCCCACTGCGTGGCACCTTGGGCAAGTGTCTTCTACTATAGCCTCGGGCCGACCAAAGCCTTGTGAGTGGATTTGGTAGACGGAAACTGTAAGAAGCCTGTCGTATATATGTATATATATATATATATATATATATATATATGCGTGTGTGTGTTTGTGTGTCTGTGTTTGTCCCCCTAGCATTGCTTGACAACCGATGCTGGTGTGTTTATGTCCCCGTTACTTAGCGGTTCGGCAAAAGAGACCGATAGAATAAGTACTGGGCTTACAAAAGAATAAGTTCTGGGGTCGACTTGCTCGACTAAAGGTGGTGCTCCAGCATGGCCGCAGTCAAATGACTGAACAAGTGAAAAAAAAAAAAAAAAAAAAAAAAAAATTTTATTTGTTTATTAAAGCTACCATTGGTTTCATGTTAAGAAATATCTTAACAATATTTCAAGCCAATTGTATAGAAAAATTGTTGAGATATTTCTTAACATGAAACCAATGGTAGCTTTAATAAACAAATAAAGAATGAGTGCTCAATGTGGTGTTGAGCACACATTCTCATTGTTCATAGGTGTTGGAGTGGCTGTGTGGTAAGTAGCTTGCTTACCAACCACATGGTTCTGGGTTCATTCCCACTGCATGGCACCTTGGGCACGTGTCTTCTACTATAGCTTCAGGCTGACCAAAGCCTTGTGAGTGGATTTGGTAAACGGAAGCTGAAAGAAGCCCATTGTATATATGTATGTGTGTGTATATGTTTGTATCCCTGTAACTTAGCGGTTTGGCAAAAGAGACCAATAAAATAAGTACTAGGCTTACAAAGAATAAGTCCTGGGATCGATTTGGTCGACTAAAGGTGGTGCTCCAGCATGGCCACAGTCAAATGACTGAAACAAGTAAAAGAGTATTTACTTTCAACTCTCTATTTAACTGAATATGAACTATATGCTTTTATATATATATATATATATATTTGACAACATGGTCACATTAGTAAATATATTTTTGACAATATAGGTACACTAGTATATATTAAGTTACCGTAGGATTCCTCTCAGCTCCAACAACTGCTCGGACGGCCTGTGATTTCAGGTCAAAACACCGAATACTTGAACTCTCACAGTCAGCGATGTAGACACAATGCTGTGATGGACAGTAAGTTATTCCGGATGGCTGTGCAAAGGAAGCTTTCAAAGGGTAGCTGTTGTTCCGGTTCTCTTCACACCCACTGCCAGCAACGCAGACACAGGTGCCGCATTCATATTGGCTGTTGTATAGAATATTTAGAAAACAAATACAAAAAAATCAGGTAAAAAAAAATGACTTCAGTTTTAACAACAGCAACATAATAAATGCTAAAATGGCCAGCTGGCAGAAACGTTAGCAGGCCGGGCGAAATGCTTAGCGGTATTTCGTCTGCCGCTACGTTCCTCCGACTGTGAGTCCGCTGCCCTAACCACTGGGCCATTGCGCTTCCATGCTTTTCTCAAAAAACAAAATACCCAGTAGTTGTAAGGCAATACTGTGATGAAGTGGTTATTTACCTCTTTTGAAACCAGACTGTATCTTGCAAGAAATAGGCCCAGATTTGATGTGAACCAGCCAGAGCAATCAGGAGGACATCAGGTTTACCAGAAACTGAAACAGAAATTAGATTTTATACCTAACACTTTTAGAAATCACAATGTTATAAATTACTCTGGTTTTTGTCACATTATGGGGGTACAAGACAAATCTATCAATGCAGGGCAAGCTAGTCTGTTACTGGTTAACTTCTCTCAAGCTGAAAATCTGATACCAATCACAAATAGCCAAGTTAGGCTGACTCCAGCTGCTATAATAATAATAATAATAATCTTTTCTACAAAAGGCACAAGGCCTGAAATTTTGGAAGAGGGGTTAAGTCAATCACATTGACCCAGTACTCCACTGGTACTTAATTTATCAACACTGAAAGGATGAAAGGCAAAGTTGACCTTAGTGGAATTTGAACTCAGAACATAAGGACAGGCGAAATGGCACTAAGCATTTTGGCCAGCGTGCTAACCATTCTGCCAGGAACTTAGAACATAAAGAGCCAGGACAATTATTGCAAGGCATTTGTTTTACATTCTAATAATTTTGTTAATAATAATAATAATAATCCTTTCTACTATAGGCACAAGGCCTGAAATTTGCAGGAGGTGATAAGTTGATTACACCAACCCCAGTACTCAACTGATACTTATTTCATTGACACCGAAAGGATGAAAGACAAAGTTGACCTTGGCAGAATGTGAACTCTGAATGTAAAGACAGATGAAATGCTGCTATGAATTTCCCCTGGTATCCTAATGATTCTGCAAGCTTGCCTCCTTAAAGAATTATTAAGGTAATATTTCCTTGTGACCGGACATGTTTTTGCAGAAGATTGGAAACAAAGGATATCACATGCATGATGGTGACACTCATTTACAACTATCATGTGATACCAAGGCAAGGTGATAGTAAGAGTCTCACACACATACTCATGACAGGCTTCTTCCAGTTTCAGTGGGACTGAACCTGGAATCATGGTCATGTGGTTGAGAAGCAAACATTATACCATACAGTCATACAAGAACCATGTTGCGGTCCTACAACTGTACATAATACTATTAATATCTTTTATTCCTACAGGGTACTTACCAACAGAAGGTACCATCACCAAATCATAAGGAGAGCAAAGTTGTTGTTGTGTACCAAGTTTTCCTCCTTCTTTATCATCACCTTGGAAACCGGTTCCTGCAATTGTGGTGACTTTATTGTTGGTCAGATCAATCTACAATGACACAGGGGAATCAGAAAACAATATGAGTTAGGGAGAATAACAGGTACTACGTGACTCAAATTGCATGGAATAATTTAGGAAGAGTGACAGATACTGAGTAACTCAAACTCCCGAGTGTGAGTCATGGAGAGTAATGCTATTGAGTCACTTGAACTCCAAAGAACAAGTGGAACCGATATTGAGTGACAGAAGAAGTAAACTACAGACTCTAAATGAGTAGAATTCAGTTGATTCTGTTAGTGAAGCAGAAACCAACCACATGAAACAGGGAGCTTCTATGTATCTACTTGATCTACTGAATGTAGCAACCAAGACTTCCCCTACAAACGCCTGTCTTTTAAAATAGGGTCCATAGATTAAAAGTTGAGGACCATATATTCTCTGGTAAATATATCATCACCACAATCAGAAGGTTGATCAAATTGATTTTCAACCCAAAGTGTTATATTGGAAAACATTCTTCCATGTCCTGAGTCCAGTTGCCATTGGCTAGTTTCAGGTGTATATTTCGTTTGTCACTGTTATTTATGACAACCCTAACCTTAAAACCTTAACCCTAAGCCTAAAACCCTAACCCTAAAACCAGTACAAACACACGAACGATGTCATAAATAACAGTGGCAAACGAAAAATACACTGCCAATGGTTGTTGTTGACAAACAACGGCAGTAATTTTATTCAGCTGAATACACGTCATTGATTGGTTGAAATTACCAAAATAGGACAACTTTAACGTGAAATTACTTCGTAAATATAAGCTTTTCTCAAAAATGTTAAGAGTAAAATATATTTTATATGACACATTCTACCAGTGTCCAAAGTTTGAAAGCGTTTAGTTACCGATTGGCTTCTGTGCCAGAGGCACGTAAAAAGCACCATCCAAACATGGTTGATGCCAGTTCTGCTTTACTAGCTCCTGTGCTGGTGGAACATAAAAAGGACCCACTACACTCTTGGAGTGGTTGGCGTTAAGAAGGGCATCCAGCTGTAGAAACTTTGCCAGATCAGATTGGAGCCTGGTGTAGACTACTGGCTTGCCAGTCCCCAGTCAAATCGACCAACCCATGCTAGCATGGAAGACGTTAAACAATGATGATGATGATGACATGCTAGAAAATGCAACCAAATTACATAAAAATTACACCCTACCAACTTTAAAAAGGACACAATGGAGAATATGGTCCTAGATATATACATATATATATACATATAAAGAGAGAGAGAGAAAGATGTGTGTATATATATATATATATACAGAGAGAGAGAGAGAGAGAGAGAAAAAGACTCCAAAGAAAGGGAGAAGAAGAAAATAGAGAGAGCAAAGAGAAAGGGAGAAGAGAGAAAGAGTAGAAGAGAGAGGAAGAAGAGAAAGTGTGTAAGAGAGAAAATGAGGGAGTGAACATGTGAGAGAGTGTGTATGAATGAGAAAGAGAGAGAGAGTAAATATACATGAGAGAGTGTGAAAAAAGAGTATGCATGTGAGAAAGAGAGAGAGAAAGTGTGTGTGTGTGTGTGTGAGAAACAGAAAGAGAGAGTGTGTGTGAGTGAGCGTTACCTTTCTCACGGAATGGTTGTCACAGTCTGCAACATACAATGTCTGGTGGTTTAGCACTAAACCCTGAGGATTATTGAATCTGGCATTTTGAAAAGAACCATCTTGAAATCCTTTCTCAGGTCCTCCAATAACAGTCTGAAATAACAAGAGTAGAAACATGTATAACTATGTGTCACCCATGACCTGAACATGGATAATAGTCTTGCTTTCCAAATGGTTTCCTTAACAATTTCTAATGACATTGAATACAATGATAACGGTGAATCCATCTCTCTCACACACACACATACAGAGGTACACACATTAAGAGGCACACATATGATAGTAAGAAAAAAATGATAAAAGCAATGATGATGGTGATGATGATAATATATAATATTGGGTCGTCCGGAAAGTTCGTGCCGATTTTTAAAGGAAATTAAAAGGTCAATAAATACTTGTTATTACCCAAGCATTACCAGGTGTTCATGAATGATGGATTATGATAGGTTGAGGCTTTCTGCCAATCCTCGGGTTGTGCAATGTGGGTTATTCTCAATTAATGACTTGATTTGGTCATCATCTGTAGTGGATGGTCTGCCTGATCATTCTTTATCAATAAGGCTACAATCTCCAGCTCAGAACCTTGCGAACCACTTCCGTACAGTTCTTTCGGATAAAGAAACATCAACGTAAACTGCACATATTTCTTTGGTTGCTTGTGAAGCATTTTTCCCTTTGCGGAAAATGAAAAGCATCAAGTGCCGAAAACAAACCTTCTTATCTTCCATTTTAAAGGGTTACAGAATTAACACAGGTTATAGGAACATAAATGTTCTTCCATGAAAAGATAGCTTAAACTGTGCTCTAAATGGAGGTGTAGTCAAATCCTATTCTAAAATAAGTCGAAAGGTAAGCTACTATAAATCGGCACAAACTTTCCGGACAACCCAATAGTTACAACAATAATGTAATGATGATGATGATGATGATGATGAGGGTAGTAGTAGTGGTTGTGATATTAGTTTGAGGAGATAATTATGGTAATGACAATGATAATAGTGTGATAATATTGACAGTGGTGATGGTGATGGTTTTGGAAATATTCTCTTCTGCTCTAGGCACAAGGCACAAAATTCTGGGAGAAGGGGCTAGTTGATTTAATCGGGGTTGATTAAATAAGTACCAGTTACATACTGGGGGCGATATAATTGACTTAATACATTTGTCTGTCCTTGTTTGTCCCCTCTAAGTGTAGCCCCTTGTGAGCAGTAAAGAAATACTATAGGCACAAGGCCTGAAATTTGGGGGTGGGGGATAGTCGATTACATTGACCCCAGTATTCAGCTGGTACTTATTTTGTTGACCCTGAAAGGATGAAAGGCAAAATCGACCTTGGTGGAATTTGAACCCAGAATGTGAAGACGGACAAAATACCACCAAGCATTTCACCCGGCACGCTAACCATTCTGCCAACCTGCCACCTTACTTAACCCTGTAGTGTTCAGATTATCCTATCAAACATAATGCTTATTGATTCCCATTGATTTGAATTAATCAAGCATTATCTCATATCTTCAAGATCTTGATGGTGTAATTACCTAATGTAGAATAACATTGTAGGGTGGGTGTGAGAGCCTGGATCTGGTCAGTTTGAACATAAAACAGATTAAATATTTTGGCCGGATATGGCCGGTTTAAATACTAAAGGGTTAATAATAATAATAATAATATTTTTAGTACTAGTGACAAAGATGATGATGATAATGATGATGGTAGTGGTAGTGGTGATGATGATAGTGACACTGAAAAAGATGCCGTTTCTAAAATAAAAATACTTACCTTAATGACACCTGAGGTAAGATCACAGCCAAGTATCCTATTGTGACCACTGTCTGAAATGTATAACATTGACCCCTGACCATCAACACAGAGCTTTCCAGGAAACTGGAGAATGTCCTCGCATCTCTCTAAATGATTTTTCTCTAAATGTAGCGGCAACTGGTGAGGTTTTATCAATCCAGTCTCCCCGTAATACTCCAAGGCAACATCAATAAATTCCAGTATTCTCTGTCTGTTACCTTCTCCAGCGAACGAGTGAAGATACTCATTGTTGGGTCCAAGGACAACAAAGGTTGGCCAACAATTTATCATGAGTTCATTCCAGAGGTAGGCCTCAGGGTCGTTAATGACAGGGTGCATGATGTTGTGACGTAGTACAGCATTCCTTACATTGTCCAGCACTTTCTCGTTGTTGAATTTAGCCGAATGGACACCGATCACAACCACACCTTTCTCTATGCTGTAAGTTTCTTCCAGGATTTCCAAGTCTGGCAAAACATGAAGGCAGTTCATGCAACAGTAAGTGAAGAAGTCTAAGACTGCCACTTTACCCTTCAGATGGTTGGTCAGCGAGAGAGGAACAGAGTTCAGCCAGTCACAACCTTCACAACAAACAAAAAGAAAGAAAGAAAAAGACATGAAAGTGTGAGAATAATATATATATGTGATACAGTAACACAAGGGTACAGATCTACATATCTAACCCTTTAAATATCCACCCAAAATATCCTACCTACAATCATCATCATCATCATCGTTCAACCCTTTAGTATTCATATTATTCTATCAAATATAATACTTATTCATCCATATTGTTTTAAGCTAATCATGCATTATTTCATAGGTTCAAGATTTCGATGATGTTATCACCTATTTTTAGAATGACATTATAGGTTGGTGTGAGATACCAAATCTGGGTAGTTTTAACATAAAACAGGTAAATTATTTGGGCCGGATATGACCAGTTTAAACACTAAAGGGTTAATGTCCGCTTTCCATGCTAGCATGGGTTGGACGATTTGACTGAGGACTGGCGAACCAGATGGCTGCACCAGGCTCCAGTCTGATCTGGCAGAGTTTCTACAGCTGGATGCCCTTCTTAATGCCAACCACTCTGAGAGTGTAGTGGGTGCTTTTACGTGCCACCAGCACGAGGGCTAGTCAGGCTGTACTGGCAACAGCCACGCTCAAATGGTGTTTTTTTTTTACGTGCCACCTGCACAGGAGCCAGTCCAGCAACACTGGCAATGACCTCGCTTGAATGTTTTTTCATGTACTACCGGCACAAGTGCCAGTAAGGCGATGCTGGTAATGATCATGCTCGAATGGTGCTTTTTATGTGCCACTGGCATGGAAGCCAGTTTGCTGCTCTGGCAATGATCATGCTCGGATGGTGCTCTTAGTGCTCCACTAGCGTGGATGCCAGTCATCGAATTTGATTTCGATTTCATTCAAAATGTCATTCGAAAAATAAAACAATCACACTATCAAACTGTTGAAGCTTTGAGATAATGCAATGACTAATTCAAAACAATGTGAATAAATAAGCATTACATTTGACAGAATAATCTGAATGCTAAATGGTTTAGAAGAGCTAATTCCTTTACGTGTGATATATACAAATAAATGCACCCTTTTTAAAGCCTAGCTAGGCTCATGGGCCCGGTTTCCCAGTTTCTATGGCGTATGTGTTCCACAGCTGGACGGGACGCCAGTCCATCGCAGCGTTACTCATTTTTGCCAGCTGAGTGGACTGGAGCAACGTGAAATGAAATGTTTTGCTCAAGAACACAACACATCGCCTGATCCAGGAATCGAAACCACAATCACGATGCTAACACCCTAACCACTAAGCCGCGCGCCTCCACACTTAGGTGTGATATAATGAGCAAGTTTTCAAAATAACCATATTTGATGGCATAGGAGACACACCCTTATTTCAGCAGTACAAATTCAGGAAAGGAGTTTTTAGTGCCTTAACCCTTTTGGCCATATCTGGCCAAAATATTCTTATTCTATGTTGAACCTGGCCAGATCTGGCCTCTGCCATCAACCCCGTAATGTCATTGTAAAAAAAATAAACAATCACATCATCTAAATCTCAAAGCTACAAGAGAATGCATGAATAATTCAAAGCAGTGAATAGATAAGTATCACATTTGACCAAGTAATCTGAATACTAAAAGGTTAAAGGCAAATATTCTTATACTGGCTTAAGGTGCATCTATAGACTTATTGTAGAAACTTTCCACAGTGACAGGAGCCCAGATCTATATATTTATAACATTCAACCCAACAGTGTGGAGGCACATGGCCTAGTGGTTAGAGCAGTGGACAGGCGGTCAAGGGATCGCGGGTTCGAATCTCAAACCGGGCGATGTGTGTGTGTGTTTATGAGCGAAACACCTAAGCCCCACACGGCTCCGGCAGAAGGTAATGGCGAAACTTCTGCTGACTCTTTCGCCACAACTTTCTCTCACTCTTTCCTCCTGCATCTTGCAGCTCACCTGCGACGGACCGGCGTCCCGTCCAGGTGGGGAACCTATATGCCAAGGAAACCAGGAAAACCGGCCCTTATGAGCCAGGCCTGGCTCGAGAAGGAACAACAACCCCAACAGTGACACAGGGTCACATCTGTGTTTACTCATGGATAAGTTGTACTATGATTTACTTGGTTTAATTAAAAAAACAAAAAAACCTAGGGTGTGGCTTATATACAAGGCAAAGCTAACACTGAAAGATAAGAAATCTGTACCAAGATTTAGCGCTAGATTAAGGGCGTGACTTATACATAAGCAAATATAGTATATATAACAGAAGAAATAAAACAGTTTATAAGACATGAAATAACATGAGAACCTTTATGTGGTCACTCTGCCTGCTAGAAATAGCAACTAATTCTCTTGTAAATTACATTTTGCTACCTTTAAAAAGGGGTTGTGTACATTGGATAATGAAATCCTGTTCGAATAAAAAATGGGGGGGACATGGTAAAAACACTTTTGATCATTGGCCAGAGGGAGCGGGATTAGCCTAAACTACTACTAAATAACAAAACATTTAGTCATGTAAAAGAATATGTAGTGTGATAGACTTAAAAATTACATAGAAGAAGAATCAATGTTCCTTTACCATTTTCTCTATCTATACCCACTGTGTTAATGTGTGTGTGTGTATATATATGTGTGTGTGTGTGTGTGTGTGTGTCTGTCCCCACTACCACCACTTGACAGTCGATGGCCGGTTTGTTTACGTTTCCGTAACATAACGATTAGAAAAGTACCGAGGCCGATTGGTTAAACCCCGTTAAGGAGGTGCCCCAGCATGGCCGTAGTCCAATGAGAGAAACAATTAATTATATTTACTGTCAACAAATCGTTCTTTACAATATTTAAACAGATCTTATCCAATTCTCTCTTCAGTCTCATCTCATTTATAGAAACAAGACACTCTCTGTCAAGCGAAGAACATCTTAATTTTTCATTTCTCCTCACAAAACACCATCTTTAAACTTATTTTGCAAATATTATTAATAAATAACACCGGACACTGACGAAAGAATGGGACTAAATACAGTTTTTAGTTTCCTACTCCACGTTCGAATTCAGTTGGTGATCGACATACTTTTTATTTTCTCACCGGGCGGGAAAGTCGATAAAAAAACATAACCGGTTTTTAATGTTCTACTATCCTACTTGTATAAAGTATCAGGGACCTGAATGTATGTTATGTACTACTAAAAAGTTTTGATACCTATGTAATTAAGGTACTATTTAAGAAAAGTGGTCCCGGTGCGCGCACTCGCGTATCCGCACTAGCTAGTCGTGACTAGTCGATCCTTACTTTGTGTTTTTGTGTTTTATTTACTTTGTTTAAAAAAATTATTTACTTTGTGTAAAAAAATATTTATTTTGTGTTTTATTTGCTTTGCTAGGTAGTCGTTGTAGGATCGACTAGTCACGACTAACTAGTACGGATGCGCGAGTGCGCACACCGGGACCACTCTTCTTAAACAGTACCGGTTATTAATGACGGCGAAAGTAAAGAATACGCACACCCAGTGTTTAGGGTTAGGGTTTTTGTTACGCCGAAAACGGATGGCATACGTATTCTCTACCTCTGCCTAAATAACAATACAGGCAGTGCTTGTTGTGCTGGAATCTAACGGTGGTGGACACTTTTAGTGTACCACACTGTGTGCCGAAGCCTCTTGTGACTCACAATGGGCAGAGATATTGAACTACGAATACTCGGGAGAAAAGAAACCTCTCACCTTTAACCCTTTCGTTACCAACCCGCCTGAAACTGGCTCTGGCTCTGTAGTACAAATGTCTTGTTTTCATAAGTTCTGAATTAAAATCTTCCACCAAACCTTAGTCACAATTTATGTTTCTAACACCAGCTTAATGATAACTAAGTTATTTTACTAATTCTTTGTTATATTTAAAATTAATTGAAAGAAACAGAGCATCTCAACAGAAATATGGTAACAAAAGGGTTAAGGCTGATTTTCTCCCCTCCATACACACCCAAGCACGTATCTGACTCATACACTGTTCACTTCTCAGACATTTGTACATTAAGGTACATGCTTTATACGCACTTTTGACAAGTTGTGGTGCACTGTATACAATAATGTCATTATTATTTATATACAAGTGTACACACACAGTCACTTCAACTCCCGTCAATCTACCTTAAATTAACTTCGTAGGCATCTCTTACCATTTGCAGAGATAAAAGAGAAGTTTCTATGTTGTCTACGCGAATTTTATTTGTAATTTTTCAGGAGTTACAGCCAACTTTATAGCTTGTTTCAAGAATTCAAGAAGAGAAAAAGAAAAAATACATTTTGCTACACACAAAAAGGTTGGCTGACGCAATTTTAATGTTTAAAAATAAATTTTATGATTAAAAAAAAAAAGTCTGAAATCAGCGACTGAAATTTAAATAAAGGGTAGACCAACAAGCATATTATAACGATCGCAATAATAGTTATGTTAATGTAAATTAGTAATAAAGCAAAAGTTAATTATAACTGTGTGTATGTACTGTTAGTGTTTACAACGTCTGTTAGGGTGTGGTGTGTTTATACCAATTTGGCTGCATCGAGAATTTTCGGTCAATATAAAGATCTTCACTCGTTAAACAAAAACACAGCCTGTGTAGAAAACGAATGTGACAAAAAAAAAATTGCGCAAACGAACCGGGTGGGGGAGGACTTTCGGAAAATTCACAAGATCCGATTTTTCCGTCATAACTTTCGGGAAAATGCATATATATATACATTTTCCCGAAAGTTATGACGGAAAAATAGGATCTATATATATATATATATATAATATATATATATATATATTGATTTTATTTTTTAACGGAATCCCACGTTTTTTGTTAAGGAGGATCCGATTCTGAAAAAAACTGAAATTTTGAAAATGCGATTAAAAAATTTTTTTTTCAGAATCGGATCCTCCATAACCAAAAAACGTGGGATTCCGTAAAAAAAAAAAAATAAAATCAATATATATATCCATTTCCCCGAAAGTTATGACGGAAAAATCTGATTTTGCGAATTTTCCGAAAGTCCTCTCCGCATTCCCCAGGTTCGTTTGCGCAGTTTTTTTTTGTCATTCGTTTTCTACACAGTTATTAACACCCAACAGGCTACTTTTTTTTTCTCTTTTTTTGGTTTTTGTTAACGGGTGAAGATCTTTATATTAACCGAATTTTCCTCCATGACAAGATACAGAATGTGTGTGTGTGTGTGTGTATATATATACACACACAAATTACAACTAAAATTCGCTTAGACAACTAAGAAACTTCTCTTTTATCTCTGCAAATGGTAAGAGATGCCTACGAAGTTAATTTAGGTGTGTGTATATATATATATATATAATATATATATATATATAGAAATCAAATATAAAATATAAATTACAAAGTGGGACAAGAACGCAAAAACACACAAAGAGACGACACAAAAAAACAGACGGGTCACACATATATATATATATATATATATATATATATATATATATATACACAGGTAGGTGTTCAACAAGTACAAAATCATTTTGAATTTCCTTAGTGATAAAGCCGTTAATTTACAATATAACGGAAGCCGATCGTGAGACGTTCATGCTTTTCTAGAACAAACTGAAGCAAGTGGAGAGTCGAAACCGCTTGGGCGAAGTCAACTCGATATAAGTTTAGCGAAACAGAAACAAGGAATGAAGGGAAAGTATGTTTTAGTTTGAAGAAACAATAAAAGAACGACAGATATACCGTTAAAACTATAGAAATATATATATCTAAATAACTGGATATTAACTAACCGACAGGAAAATCTGGTATTGTGAATTTGTACTTGGAACTAATTAATGCCAAATGTTCGGTAATTAGATCCCGCCTTTCCTTTTGAAGAAGTGTTTCTTCTAATTTCATCTCCAGGTCTCCGCATAATTCCAAGATACTGTTTAGATCCGCCATAATTAACACATGGGAGCCAAGGAAGATAACTCTATTTTCTAATCCTCAGATTTATTTATTTATTTTTTAAATTTTCATTCATCAAAATACCTGCATCGATTTTCGTTCGGTCACCGGTGTTAAACAATATCGAGAGCCTAATTAATGCTTAGATACGAGAACGCTTGGTAAACCATGCTGCTGTAAGCATTCGATTTACAATAAGTCAGTGCAGGAACGTATTTGTGGTCACTAGTGCTGGTAAAAATAACTGTTAAATCTCTCCCTCAAAATCACATCTGCTGTTTCCAAAAAAGCAAAAGATGACATTCTTTTCTACTCTGGGAAGAAGGCCTGAAATTTTCGGGTAAGCGGCCAGTCGATTAGATCGACCCCAGTTCGCAACTGGTACTTAGTTTATCGACCCCGAAATGATGAAGGCAAACTCGACCGCAGCGGAATTTGAACTCAGACAGACGAAATACCGCTAAACATTTCGTCCAGCGTGCTAACGTGTCTGCCAGATCGACGTCTTAGAAAGTTGACATCCGATATACAGTAATATAAGATTGTTATAGCTGGAAATACTATGTCCATTGCAAGTCGAACGGTAATGCGGAAATCGTCTTCTTCCTTCTTTCTTGATATTTGAGAGGGTGAAATGACTAAGATTACAGGATCGCTTTCTGAGGATCGCATGACAGTTGGGTCGACATTGCTTTTTACATTGACCACTGGGGTCAATACTATGATAACACACCCAATGTTGTTGTTTGTGACCAGATAAGATCTTATCAAAATGACTTACCGTAAATCCTCGTGTATAATCCGCATCCCCCCCCCCAAAAAAAAATTTTAAGGTCAAAATCCCTAGTGCGTACTATATACGAGGTTAAAAATGAAAATTATTTTCTAAGCAATGTCCGAGTCTCTATTTGTTGTCCGGCAATGTTTATTCCGACGCATTTTGTGATGTTGGGCGCGAAAATATCTTAAGCTAAGCCTGAAAGCAATGAAGTTATAAAAGAATCATCCATAACTTGCAGTAAGCAACATTTATTAAACGTTATTACTGTTATTTCTTTATTTTCTGCAAACAAAATGCACAAAAAAGCTACACGTTTGCATTTTGTTATATACACAATGATAATAATAAAGAACGTTACTGTATACATTTTTACAAACCAGGGACGTTATATAAACTTCCTTGACTCAAGTTAGAGAAAGGGTGCGTATTATACAGAGGGTTTAGGTTTTTCAGAGGTACAGCCCCTTAAAAATCCCCTGCGGACTATACTCGAGGATTTACGGTAACTCATAAGCGGGACGTTACAAGCACTACTACTCCCGGGAACAGTGGTGGTTGAAAGGTGGTCCCTCACTCCTCAATGCCCGGGAACTTCTGGTTTAGAGTCATACCCAGCACATACATACATACATGCATACATACATACATACATACACACACACACACACACACACACACACACACACATACATACATACATACATACATATATATATATATATATATATAATATATATATATATATATATATTATATATATATATATAGGAGTGGCTGTGTGGTAAGTAGCTTGTTTACCAACCACATGGTTCCGGGTTCAGTCCCACTGCGTGGCACCTTGGGCAAGTGTCTTCTGCTATAGCCCCGGCCGACCAATGCCTTGTGAGTGGATTTGGTAGACGGAAACTGAAAGAAGCCCGTCGTATATATGTATATATATATATGTGTGTTTGTGTTTGTCCCCCTAGCATTGCTTGACAGCCGATGCTGGTGTGTTTACGACCCCGTCACTTAGCGGTTCGGCAAAAAAGAGACCGATAGAATAAGTACTGGGCTTACAAAGAATAAGTCCCGGGGTCGATTTGATCGACTAAAGGCGGTGCTCCAGCATGGCCGCAGTCAAATGACTGAAACAAGTAAAAGAGTATATATATACACATACAACATTTGCTAGAAAACTGACTGAAGCAGGTGATTTTTCTCCAGTTTATTATAAAACAGTTCAGTTACGGCGAAAACAACAATTATTCTCTTATACTTTAGGCACAAGGCCCGAAATTTTTTTGGGGGAGGGTGCCAGTCGATTAGATCGACCCAGTACGCAACTGGTACTTAATTTATCGACCCCGAAAGGATAATAGGCAAAGTCGACCTCGGCGGAATTTGGACTCGAACGTAAAGACAGACGAAATAGCACTTGGCCCGGCGTGCTAACGATTCTGCCAGCTCACCGCCTTAAAATAACAATTATTGACACTGTTCCGTTGTTTCTTTAGACATTTCTTCTCTCTTCTGCTATACTTCCCCTTCAAATTCCAGCCTCATCAGTCTATCCGTCCGTATCTCTCTTTTATTTCTTATTTCTTTATTGCCCACAAGGGGCTAAACATAGGACGAACAAAGACAGACAAAGGGATTAAGTCGATTACATCGAGCCCAGTGCGTAACTGGTACTTAATTTATCGATCTCGAAAGGATGAAAAGCAAAGTCGACCTCGGCGGAATTTGAACTCAGAACGTAACACCAGAGGAAATACCTATTTCTTTATTACCCACAAGGGGCTAAACACAGAGGGGACAAACAAGGACAGACATAGGTATTAAGTCGATTACATCGACCCCAGTGCGTAACTGGTACTTAATTTATCGATCCCGAAAGGATGAAAAGCAAAGTCGACCTCGGTGGAATTTGAACTCAGAACGTAACACCAGAGGAAATGTCGCTAAGCATTTCGCCCGGTGTGCTAACGTTTCTGCCAGCTCGCCGCCTTAATTCCTCTCTTTTATTTCTGTCTTCCTCTTACCGTTTCTCCGGTCTCTCTCTCTCTCTCTCTCTCTCTCTCTCTCTCTCTCTCTCTCTCTCTCTCTCTCTCTCTCTCTCCCTCTCTCCCCCCTTCAGTTTATCATCCTCACCGGCACCCTCAGTTTCCCCTCCCATCTCTCTACTTCATACAAGAACAGATTTCAGCCAATAAGGATTGTGAGGAATAGCGACCGACTCCCTTCCATAGCATACCTTACTGTCTTAAAAGAACCAGACTACATAGTCCCATGACTGGACCACCTTCCAACACCTGTCTACTCTATAAGGTACAATGTTGACAACAACATCGAAAGATATTTTAAAGGGAAACAACTCCATCTCATTTTAAAGCTAACTGCTATCCCTTCTGTAACAATTCCGCTTTCAACTGAAGCCCTTCAATTTTAACAACACATATTATGAGCTTGTGGGTACTAAAACCCCGATCTCAACTTGTCAGAGGTTCGTTTCTATTCCACAACACTCAAATGCCTAATAGTGATTGCTGACAATGGCAGCGCATCAAAAGTTTACGAGAATGAGATATAATTGAATTTGAAGCAGAGAAGGAGAGGAGCGATTAAGCGAAAGAGACAAAAGAAAGGGTACGAGGAAGAATGAAGTGACACACACACACACACGCATACATGGATGCATTCATATATACACAGATGTATATATATATATATATATATATATATATATATATATATATATACATGATAGATCGGTAGCCACTACACACATTTTTTTCTCTCCTTGTTTTTTCTGTGTCCCTTTCTGTAGAAGAGCGTAGGCTCGAAACGTAAAAGACTTTTTCAATTCCTGGGCGTTATACTATTACATCTGCTTGTTTTGTACACCTATCTTTGTCTTTTTTTTTCTTGAACTCTCCCTATATAAATATATATATATAATATATATATATATATATATATATATATATATATATATATATATATATATATATATATATATATATCAATAATAACAAAGGGTAAAATTAATTAAGAAGTAATCAATAATTTCACCAAGTAGAATTCGGTATGAAAAAGGACCATTTCACGGTAAACTTAAGTAATACTTTATAATTAGGGTTCAGCAAAGATTTGCTTTACCACATACCGAAGTTTAGAAATAGCAGCCAAAAAACCTTAGCTATTTCTTCTACTTTAAAAAGGGACAACCAGAAAAACTAAAATACTTGAAAACAATCCACACAGGCTGAGAGGATTGATTTTCGTTATTTTTCCTCTCTGCCTGCGTGGATTGTTTCCAAGTATTTTAATTTTTCTGGGTGTCCCTTTTTAAAGTAGAAGAAATAGCTAAGGTTTTTTGGCTGGTATTTCTAAACTTCGGTATGTGGTAAAGCAAATCTTTGCTGAACCCTAATTATAAAGTATATATAAGTCCAACCCATGCTAGCAAGGAAAACGGACGCTAAATGATGATATATATATATATATATATATATATATATATATATATATATATATATGTATATACATACACTCACACATGTTTATCTATGAAAATGAATTAAGATCAACACAAAGAGTAATAGAAAGGAGAATGCCGAAAATTAAAGAAAATGGATAAGTGGGGAAATTACAGATTAAGAGTAGCAACAAGTTTGATGGAAAATATCTGGAAAATAAAAACTCTGAAATGTTTTTTAGCAGGACATGTTTTTAGAAGAAAGGACAATAGCAAATTGGCAGAGTGGACATCATGTCCAGAAAAGGAAATAAGGGAGGACCATGAAGAAGCTGAGATGAGACTTTGTTAAATTCTTTGGCATACAAAAATTGATGAAGAAAACATCAGACTTCGGTTGTGGGAGAGTACATACTGAAGCATTTGTCCAGCAGTGGACTGACCATGTGCAAGGGTGATGAAGATGTGAAAATAGGATATAAGATAATATGGCATCTGCCATATTCTGAACGCCTTACTTCCCTGGGCATGGATACATTGAAACTCTGATGTCTCGCAGCTGACTTGGCAGACACCCATAAAATTATTAACCATCTTACAAACAATAACTCTGAGCACCTTTTCAAACTCCGCCTGTCTAACACCCGTGGACATGTTTACAAAGTCAGAAAACAGCACAGCTCCCATGACTTTCGGAAACATTTTTTCATGCTAAGAGTTGCTGAAGCATGGAACAAACTGCCGGCATCAGTTGTTAGTTGTCGGAGCACTGCATCCTTCAAAACTTCCATGCTTCCTGAGATTCACCAACACTACACCTGATTTTCTCCCCTCCATACACATGCAAGCATGTATCTGACTCATACACTGTTCACTTCCCAGACATTTGTACATTACTGCATATGCTTTATACGCACTTTTGACAAGTTGTGGTGCACCTGAGCACTGTATACAATAATTTCATTATTACTATTATTATCATTATTATTATTATTATTATTATCAGTATTACAATTATTATTATTATTATTATTATTATTATAACCAGAGAAACACTGGGTCAGTTGTATAAAAGTATTTTGAAATCTGTCAACGAGTCTTGGAAGAATGACTCTTCTCAAAGTTTGGCAAAGTCTAACAGAATTAAATGTTGAGGCATTTATGTGTTTCTCAGTATGGACCCAGCACGAGAAAGAGACAGAAGAGAGAGAAAGAGAGAGAGTGATCTTTTACTGCTATGTAGAGATAGACAAAAGGAAACTTGATTTACTGAGGCCTGTCCTGGCCAAGGAAGGTCAACAAAAGGGCCTGATAGAATAAGTACCAGACTTTAAAAGAAGAAAAGGGACTGGGGGGGGGGGTCAATTCATTCAACTAAAAGATCTTCAAGGTGGTGCCCCAGCATGACCGTAGTCTAATATAATAATAATATAAATCTATTAGTCCAATTTACGTGGTCATGCTGGAGCACCGCCTTTAGTCGATCGAGCAAATCGACCCCACGACTTATTCTAGTACTTATTCTATCGTTCTCACTTGCCGAACCGCTAAGTTACAGGCACGTAAACACGCCAGCATCGGTTGTTAAGCGATGTTGGGGGGAGGGGACAAACACAGACATACAAACATATATACACACACATATATATATATACATATATATACGATGGGCTTCTTTCAGTTTCCGTCAACCAAATCCACTCACAAGGCTATAGTAGAAGACACTTGCCTAAGGTGCCATGCAGTGGGACTGAACCCGGAACCACGTGGTTCGTAAGCAAGCTACTTACCACACAGCCACTCCTATTACAATAAGTAAAGATTAGGAGATTTTTTTTGTTTTTCAGAAATTGCATAAAAAATTGGGTTAAGCCCTTTGGCAGCTTGGCTGATTTGGGCAAGTTGGTAGGAGGTCAAAAAAATAAAAAATAAATAGGTCAATAACTAATTAAAAAAAAAGAAAGAAAAAAGGAAGAAAAATGACTGAAACAAGTACATGGAATTTTGATGGAAGATTTTAATTTAGATCACCTTAAACCAAGGAATTTATATCATAGAATTCAGATTGGTCATAGACCAGTTGATATCAAAAGAGTTAAACACTTCATCAAAACATTATCTTAGTCATTCGTACGATGATTATAATGTCATCAATTCATGCCATTTTTTCCTCTAGCATATATCATCCATTCATTTTAAGTACCCAGGCATTGTGGTACTCGACTCAGTTTTGTCTTGATATGTATTAATTGTAAGGCAGCAAGCTGGCAGAAATGTTAGCACGTTGGGTGAAATGCTCAGCGGTATTTTGTCTGCCGTTACATTGTGAGTTCAAATTCCGCCAAGGTCAACTTTGCCTTTCATCCTTTCAGGGTCGATTAAATAAGTACCAGTTATGCACTGGAGTCGATATAATCGACTTAATACCTATGACTGTCCTTGTTTGTCCCCTCTATGTTTAACCCCTTGTGGGCAATAAAGAAATAGGCATTTCGTCTGCCGTTACATTCTGAGTTCAAATTCCGCCGAGCTCAACTTTGCCTTTCATCCTTTCGGGGTCGATTAAATAAGTACCAGTTACGCACTGGGGTCGATATAATCGACTTAATTCATTTGTCTGTCCTTGTTTGTCCCTTCTATGTTTAACCCCTTGTGTGTAGTAAAGAAATAGGTATTTCGTCTGTTTTTACGTTCTGAGTTCAAATTCTACCGAGATCAACTTTGCCTTTCATCCTTTCAGGGTCGATAAATTAAGTACCAGTTGTGTACTGGGGTCAATTTAATCGACTGGCTCCCTCCCCCAAAATTTCGGACTTTGTGCCTAGAGTAGAAAGAAATATTAAGGTGGCAAGCTGGCAGAAATGTATGCACGCCGGGCATAGTAGTAATAGTAGTAGTAGTAGTGGAGGTGATAGTAGTAATAATAGGTGGTGGTGGTGGTGGTGGTAGTAGCAGCAGCAGTCGTAGTAGTAGTAGTAGTAGTAGTAGTAGTAGGTGGTGGTGGTGGGGATGTTCGTGGTGGTAGTGGTGGTGGTGGTGGTAGTAGTAGTAGTAGTAGTAGTTGGTGGTGGTAGTGGTGGTGGTGGTAGTAGTAGTAGAAGTAGTAGTAGTAGTAGGTGGTGATGGTGGTGGTGGTGGTGGTGGTGGTGGTAGTAGTAGTAGTAGTAATGCATTTGAAAGCATTGGACCAAGCAACGATTGTGGAGACTGGCAAAGTGACGTGCCAGTGTTGTTGTATTTTTACTTGTCTTATTGCATTGTTCTGAGGTGGGGGAGGAGGAGGCTGTCATTCTTCTAGCATTGGAGAGAGAGAGAACGCTGTAACTGGTTTCAAAATAATAATGATAACGATGATAATGAGGTTGTTGGCAACTAAACCAGTAACCCTCATCAAGCTTGTTTGATGAGGAGGGCGATGTTTGGGCACCCTGGGGATGAGGAACAAGACCTATTTCTTTATTGCCCACAAAGGGCTAAACATAGAGGGGACAAACAAGGACAGACAAATGGATTAAGTCTATTACAATGACCCCAGTGCGTAACTGGTACTTAATTAATCGACCCCGGAAGGATGAAAGGCAAAGTCGACCTCGGCGGAATTTGAACTCAGAACGTGATGGCAGACAAAATACCTATTTCTTTTACTACCCACAAGGGGCTAAACATAGAGGGGACAAACAAGGACAGACAAACGGATTAAGTCTATTACAGTGACCCCAGTGTGTAACTGGTACTAAATTAATCGACCCCGGAAGGATGAAAGGCAAAGTCGACCTCGGCGGAATTTGAACTCAGAACCTAACGGCAGACGAAATACCACTAAGCATTTCGCCCAGCGTGCTAATGTTTCTGCCTGCTCGCCGCCTTCATGAGGAACAAGACCTGTCAAAGGTTGGATGAACACATGAGAATCAATGGCCATCCGATTGTGTATATATGAGAGTTGGTTGTGTGGATTCTCTGAGCCTTGGTTCACAACCCACTTAAGAGGGGAAACGAACAGTACATGAAGAATTGTCACAAAGCAGGGTGCTATTAAAGACAAAAATTGAAAAGATGTGATGCTAGATGCAAGGGTTAGAAGACTACTTTCGGGGGAAATAGAGGGAGAACTACATATGGTGAGTGTTGGCAACATGGGGGGCATCTGTCCATTGAAAATTCACCTCAGCAAACTTTGTCCAATTCATGCAAGCTTGGAAAAAGTGGTTAAAATGATGACGACGATGCTGCCGCTTTACCAACAACATCATAGTTGTAACAACTGTGACGTTATTGGTAAAACATGTTCTTTATCTATCTCCTTAACTTCTTGCAGATCTTAAGTAAAATTATACTAGTGTGCCCTTCTAATTTAATTAAATTCTATGTCTTTGTGCAGCTAAAGATTGCTCTACATTTTAAATTGATGTAATGAAATGATTGCATTGTTCAATTAAAAGGAGTTGCATGAAACGATCGTACTGCATTACCTCTGGATATCCTTGTTGCTTATTTTGATTATAATCACCTTATTTTGAAATTGTATGGATAATACCGTACTAAATTCTGGTGCCTCAACTCAAGTACCATATTCATCTGAATCGCTCTCTCTCTCTCTCTCTCTCTCTCTCTCTCTATATATATATATATATATATATATATATAATATATATATACTAGCAGTATCGCCCGGCGTTGCTCGGGTTTGTAAGGGAAATAACTATAAGCATTTTTAGAGAGTTATAGCCAAAAAATAGCAAAAAAATGCATTAAAAACGGAAAAAAAATTATAGTAAATTTTTTTTAAATCGTTGACTCATCATAGACATTTTTAGAGAGAGTTACTTCCCTTGTATAATAGCAAAAAAATGCATTAAAATGGAAAAAAATGATGGTAAATTATTTTTAAAATCGTAGACTCATCGTAGACGCGCGCTAATACCCAGAAGGGCTCGATATGAATCACGACTATAAGATACCCGGTTTTGGTTAAACTGCACCACAAAATGTGGGAGTAGTTAGGAATCTAAATCGTAGGAGACAGACACTCACACAACTTCACTTTTATAGATATAGATATATATATGTACGAGCAAAATGCCGCTCCCACCCCCCCGTCCATTGGATGATGCTGAGTTGTCAAACATTTAAACCAAATTTTCTCAAAACAATTTGTCTGACCATCCCATAGGCCTCTCCTTTGAGAAACTGATTTAATCTAAATTTGAGACACCAGCAAAAGTAGAAATAAAGATGACTTTTTTTTTTCTATTCCAAAGAAAAACGATTTTATTCACACAAATATGCAACCGAAGAGTTTAAAGTACCAGTAATGATAAGGCTGTTGACTGGGAGAACACAAACATGGTTTAAACAGTAAGCTTGGCAAGAAAGAAACGAAGTTAAGGCAAAATAATTTCTGACAGACAGAACGGATTTTATATAGCAGCTGATGTACTTGCGTGTACAAATGCACGTTCCCATGGCTTTATCGATCACATTCTCACCTGGAATCGATTTTTGTAATTTTTTCAAGACTTATACACACCCTGATATCATTGGTATCTACATATCAAATTTGAGTGCAATCAGATGGAGGATGCCCAAGATCCTACAAGACACACAGACAGACAGACAGAACAGATTTTATACAATATATATATATATAATATATATACATATATATATATATATATATATTATATATATATATATAATATATATATACTAGCAGTATCGCCCGGCGTTGCTCGGGTTTGTAAGGGAAATAACTATAAAGCATTTTTAGAGAGTTATAGCCAAAAAATAGCAAAAAAATGCATTAAAAACGGAAAAAAAATTATAGTAAATTTTTTTTAAATCGTTGACTCATCATAGACATTTTTAGAGAGTTACTTCCCTTGTATAATAGCAAAAAAATGCATTAAAATGGAAAAAAATGATGGTAAATTATTTTTAAAATCGTAGACTCATCGTAGACGCGCGCTAATACCCAGAAGGGCTCGATATGAATCACGACTATAAGATATCCGGTTTTGGTTAAACTGCACCACAAAATGTGGGAGTAGTTAGGAATCTAAATCGTAGGAGACAGACACTCACACAACTTCACTTTTATAGATATAGATATATATATACGAGCAAAATGCCGCTCCCACCCCCCCGTCCATTGGATGATGCTGAGTTGTCAAACATTTAAACCAAATTTTCTCAAAACAATTTGTCTGACCATCCCATAGGCCTCTCCTTTGAGAAACTGATTTAATCTAAATTTGAGACCCAGCAAAAGTAGAAATAAAGATGACTTTTTTTTTCTATTCCAAAGAAAAACGATTTTATTCACACAAATATGCAACCGAAGAGTTTAAAGTACCAGTAATGATAAGGCTGTTGACTGGGAGAACACAAACATGGTTTAAACAGTAAGCTTGGCAAGAAAGAAACGAAGTTAAGGCAAAATAATTTCTGACAGACAGAACGGATTTTATATAGCAGCTGATGTACTTGTGTGTACAAATGCACGTTCCCATGGCTTTATCGATCACATTCTCACCTGGAATCGATTTTTGTAATTTTTTCAAGACTTATACACACCCTGATACCATTGGTATCTACATATCAAATTTGAGTGCAATCAGATGGAGGATGCCCAAGATCCTACAAGACACACAGACAGACAGACAGAACAGATTTTATACAATATATATATATATAATATATAATACATATATATATATATATATATATATATATATAAGTAAATAAATGGAGTTGAACGCAGATGTTATTCAAATTCTTTTACTTTCAACATATGTTTCGAAGACAACATTGGTTTTATTCCAAAGGAATAAACTGTGTAAAATAATGCAACCTTCTCATCAGGAAAGATAAACAAAGGATAATTCATTCATCCATTTACATATATATATATAAATTATTTTTGTTAAGAAAAACAGAAAGTTGCTAATTTCAAGCATTTGCTAGGGCTATTGATAATGCCAAAAGTGAAGCAATTCCATGATATCAATCAAAGCCACAGCTGTGGGACCAACTGCTTCCCTTCATGCCTCCTATCACTCAAACCCAGAATACATTATCCAACTATATTTCGATCTCTTATGACTCCAGCTTCATGTAGAGACATTAGCAGAGCCTTCACGAACATCACCAGTTGACCATGGGGACTATTCTTCCCTTCGTAATCATGGGTGTGCAGCAGTTTAATTGCTTCTCGGCTGAGTTTGGTGAACAGGCTCAGCACGCGATTGAGATCCTTCATGCCAAATGAGTCTGCTGCTCCAACCAGCTGCCAGATGTGGTTAATTGTTGAGGATGTATCCTGCAAAATAGCATGTTAATGATATGTTATGTAAAGTATAGAAGTGTATTACATGATGTGTAAATATTATCAAGTATTGAGTTTGATATTAATACATAATGGGAATTAATCCATATGTGTTTTTTTAAATGTCAGAAATATCATTTATGCAAGTGGCAATAAATCTATCTGTTTTTTTTTTTTTAAATTCTGTTTATATCTCTCCACACATACACATACATACACACATCCCACCTCAAATATATATGTGTACACACACACACACACGATGGTGGCGGTGACAGTGGCGATGGCGGTGGTGGCTGTGGTGGTGGTGGTGGTGATGGTGGTATTAGTTTTGGTGGTGGTGGCTGTGGTGGTGGTGGTGGCGGTGGTGGCGGCAGCGGTGATGGCTGTGGTGGTGGTGGTGGTGATGGTGGTAGTAGTTTTGGTGGTGGTGGCTGTGGTGGTGGTGGTGGTGGCGGCAGCGGTGGTGGCTGTGGTGGTGGTGGTGATGGTGGTGGTGATGGTGGTGGTGGCGGCGGCGGTGGCGGTGGTGGCGGTGGCGGTGGCGGCGGCGGCAGCGGTGGTGGTGGTGGTGGTGGCATGAGTTAGATAGTTATACATGGTTCTAATGAGTCAAGGACTGTATTGTACACCAGTATCTGCTTTGGTATGGTCCCTATGGCTGGATGCCCTTATTAGCACCCATGTGTATTGGGTGCTTTCTTTGTGCCACTGGCACTCTTGGGGTCACCATGTAGCTTGCAAGTCAACGATTCCAGGGCAGCAGGATGTTCGATGGGGATTAAAGTATAAAGGAAGAGATTAGTGGGCAGCAGCTACAAGACTATTCACCTTTACAAGAGAGAATAAAAATGAATTAGAAATATCTGCAAGGAGATGGACAGTGGTGATGAGGTATCCAGAGGGTATCTTAGGTAGCAGGAGTAGTAGTGAGTTGGGTGAATATATGATCATATATGAAAAGGACCCCCATTGGTCATTTGGACCCCAGTTGAGAACCATTGCTTTTAACTGTAGTGTGATTTAAGAGGTATTTGACTGCTATTTCTAGCAACCAGCTCAACTAACCATGTTAAGGCTTTTTCATCAGCTTGTCCCAGTAGTATTAGATAACCATAGAGGGAAGTGCAGTGTAATGATTATTGTAATGAAAAATATAGTTTGACCAGGTTCTAAAGTACTTACATTGTTTGAAACAATTTGCATTTCTAAGTGACCAAGTTGAAACTTCAGTTGTTCTATAATTTGGTCAGCCGTTAGGGACTTCTGAGAAGGGTCACTGAAAGGAAAAAAAGTTGGACAATGAGAGTGTGGCATTGTAATGTGAGCCTAAACTGTGGTAGTGTTGAGTAATATGATGTTGTGTTGTATTCATTTATTGTAGTGTAATGTGTAATATATTATACTAGCAGCTAAGCCCAGTTTCACCCGGTCTGTTTGGATAATGTGGCTGTGTTCATTTTCAGTTAGGCATAATCTATAAGAGCGTTTTTCAACCTTATCATTTCGGGTCCCCTGTTTCGATTGGAGCCTTCAGTTGTATGAAAATTTCCTGACCCCACCCCGTCAGAAAACAGCTTCTAAGCAACTGGTTGTTTTATTGGCGGAAGAAAGAGGGGAATTCCATTAGAAGAAGATTTCATCGATTTTCTCCGTAAGTATGGGGGCTAGGAAAAAACTACAAACCACATTCCAATCTATGCACCTGTCTCCACATGTGTGCCCTTTTTCACTCAAATCCACCCAGCCGTTTGGCTGTGAACCTCAAGACAAGAAAGAATACAACAATCGTCTATCTCCAATTTATATTATAGATTAAACATAGGCACAGGAGTGGCTGTGTGGTAAGCAGCTGCTTATCAATCACATGGTTCCGGGTTCAGTCCCCTGCGTGGCACCTTGGGCAAGTGTCTTCTACTATAGCCTCGGGCCGACCAAAGCCTTGTGAGTGGATTTGGTAGACGGAAACTGAAAGAAGCCCGTCGTATATATGTATATATATATATATATATATATATGTGCGTGTATGTTTGTGTGTCTGTGTTTGTCCCCCCCCCAACATCACTTGACAACTGATGGTGGTGTGTTTACATCCCTCTAACTTAGTGGTTCGGCAAGAGATACTGATAGAATAAGTACCAGGCTTACAAAGAATAAGTCCTGGGGTCGATTTGCTCGACTAAAAAGGTGGTGCTCCAGCATGGCTTCAGTCAAATGGCTGAAACAAGTAAAAGAGTAAAGGAGTAGGCATGGCTGTGTGGTAAGAAGTTTGCTTCCCAACCACATGGTTCTAGGTTCCATACCACTGTGTTTCACTTTGTCTTTTACTAAACCTTCATACATAGATGCATACATAAACACATACATGCTTGCTTACAAACATACATATACATATATTGATAGCTATATACATAAATTCACTCATGCATGCATACATGCATACATATATAAACACGTACTTACATACATAAATATATATATATATATATATATATATACTTGCTTGCATACATACCCTTTTATATATTAAGAGTGTAGCATGGCTGTAGTATGATGTAATGCTGTAGATATTTTATTCTGAGATGTGGGCTGGGAAAATATATTCTGAGATAATTGTACTTCATACAAAGAGAAGCAGAAACCTATTTGTATTACCTGTTCACTTTGTCAGAAACATCTGTTTCTTGTATAATTTCATGTTGCGGTTTACTGGAGTGTATCAAATACTGGTCCGGCTTCTCTCTGCCAAGGAAAATATCACAATGCATCAACGAACCTTCCTTTCCCAGCTTTTGTTTTTTACTCCCCACTCTCTGTCTCACACCATATGTGTGTGTGTGTATATATATATATATATATATGTATATATATATATGTGTGTGTGTGTGTGTGTGTGTGTGTATATATATATATATATATATATATACTCCCAACTCTGTCTCACTCCATATATGTGTGTGTGCATGTGTGTATAAATATATATATGTATATATGTGTATATATATGTGTGTGTGTATATATATATATATATATATATGAATACACACACACACACATATATATATATAGCCACTCTGTATCTCTCCATATATGTGTGTGTGTGTGTGTGTGTGTGTGTGTATATATATATATATGTATATATGTGTGTGTGTATGTATACACACACACACATATTATAAATACATATTATATATATTATAGTTCAAAACTGAACAAAGAAACAAAACAGATGACAGAGACAGGTGAGGGAATAACAAACAAGATGTATTAGTTTAACACTCAGGGAAAATGGAAGAAGTCTATGATGTTTCAAACCTATGCCCTTCTTCAGAAAAGAATGAGGATGGGAAACAATGGAGAGAGGAAAGAAAAATGTGTCTGGATTAACGGTTGCATATGTTGAATTGACCAGAAGGAAGGAAGTGGTTGGGGACAAGGGTGGCTAGGGAGACAGCAGTGAGCTAAGGGAAATAACACAGGACAAATTCTGCTATGTTAAATACCTAACAATAAGAATTCTTGGTTTAGTAAGATCACCTCCTCCTCTAGAGGTTGTATCATAATTACCAAATGGCAATGAAAAGTAGCTCCACTTAGGGAGGGGAGATAATCTCAAGTGTCAAGAATTCTCCAGAATAGACATGCCGTTAGGAAAAAGGAAGGCTTATTGTCTGGATACAAGAGGAGACCCATGGATAAATGTTTCTTATTTCTTTATTGCCCACAAGGGGTTAAACATAGAGAGGATAAACAAGGACAGACAAAGGGACTAAGTCGATTATATCAACCCCAGTGCATAACTGGTACTTAATTTATCGACCCCGAAAGGATGAAAGGCAAAGTTGACCTCGGCGGAATTTGAACTCAAAACGTTACGGCAGACAAAATGCCTATTTCTTTACTACTCATAAGGGGCTAAACACAGAGGGGACAAACAAGGACAGACAAACGGATTAATCAATTACATTGATCCCAGTGCGTAACTGGTACTTAATTTATCGACCCCAAAAAGGATGAAATGCAAAGTCGACCTCGACGGAATTTGAACTCAGAATGTAACGGCAGACGAAATGCCTATTTCTTTACTACCTACATGGAGCTAAACACAGAGAGGACAAACAAGGACAGACAAACGGATTAAGTTGATTACATTGACTCCAGTGCGTAACTGGTACTTAATTTATCGACCCCGAAAGGATGAAAGGCAAAGTCGACCTCAGCGGAATTTGAACTCAGAACGTAGTGGCAGATGAAATACGGCTAGGCATTTCTCCCGGCATGCTAACATTTCTGCCAGCTCACCGCCTTTGCTTTTATTTCTGCTTACTGATACCAGGTTGATAGGTACAAATACATAAATTTATATAAAAAATACATAACCTGCGTGGCACCATGGGGAAGTGTCTTCTAATATAGCCTCGGGCCGACCAAAGCCTTGTGAGTGGATTTGGTAGACGGAAACTGAAAGAAGCCCGTCGTATATATGTATATATATATATGCATGTGTGTGTTTGTGTGTCTGTGTTTGTCTCCCTAGCATTGCTTGACAACCGATGCTGGTGTGTTTATGTCCCTGTTACTTAGCGGTTCAGGAAAAGAAACCGATAGAATAAGTACTGGGCTTACAAAAGAATATGTCCTGGGGTCGAGTTGCTCGATTAAAGGCGGTGCTCCAGCTTGGCCGCAGTCAAATGACTGAAACAAGTAAGAGAGTAAAAGAGTGTAACCTCACAGCATGGTCAGCTAAACACATGTGATAGTGCATTCTGAGTTACTGAGTATTATGAGCGGTTGCTGGAATGCATTTTTGTGGTACAAGCAGAATCTCTAACTGATCTCTGGCCTGTGATATCAGAGAACAATCTGTGATAAGCATAATGTGGTTCACAATTGAGCTTACTGTGTTACACCAGATCAGTGATGAATAAAAGGAGGCGCAATGGCCCAGTGGTTAGGGCAGCGGACTTGCAGTCATAGGATCGCGGTTTCGATTCCCAGACCGGGCGTTGTGAGTGTTTATTGAGCAAAAACACCTAAAGCTCCACGAGGCTCCGGCAGGGGATGGTGGTGATCCCTGCTGTACTCTTTCACCACAACTTTCTCTCACTCTTACTTCCTGTTTCTGTTGTACCTGTATTTCAAAGGGACGGCCTTGTCACTCTCTGTGTCACGCTGAATATCCCCGAGAACTACGTTAAAGGTACACGTGCCTGTGGAGTGCTCAGCCACTTACACGTTAATTTCACGAGCAGGCTGTTCCGTTGATTCAGATCAACCGGAACCCTTGTC
>NC_043007.1:22987633-23017633 GCF_006345805.1 Octopus sinensis
TTGTCCCCCACCCCTGCTTGACAATCGATGTTGTGTTTGATTATGTCCCCATAAGTTAGTGGTTTGGTAAAAAGATACTAATGGTGTTAGCACCAGGCTTAAAAATAAGTACTGGGGTCAACATGTTTGACTGAACCCTTCAAAGCAGTGCCCCAGCATGGCTGCAGTCCAGTGACTGATGATGATATTCTTTATGGAATAGTATATCTTTATATGCGGAGGCACGTGGCCTAGTGGTTAGGGTGTCAGCACCATGATCGTAAGATTGTGGTTTCGATTCCTGAACCGGGCAACACGTTGTGTTCTTGAGCAAAACGCTTCATTTCACATTGCTCCAGTCCACTCAGCTGGCAAAAATGAGTAACGCTGCGATGGACTGGCGCCCTGTCCAGCTGAGGAACACATACAGAGCCAGAGGCAGTTTCAGCCGGGTTGGTATCAAAAGGGTTAATTGTGAATATGAAGGAAACAAGGTAAGACAAATCAGTTGTGGGATCTTTTCAGCTTGAACGGCAGTTTTTAAAAATAATTTCCATGTAACTAAACACTTTTAAACTTCGTATACTAGTAGAATGTGTTTATAAAACATCTTTTTCTCTTGGCTTTATTAAGAAAATTCTATAGTTTGTAGATATTTGTTGTTTTTTTTCTTCAATTTCTGCAATTTCAACCAATCAATGACGTCTATTGAGGTGAAAACATTCTGTGCCGTATGAATATGTCCCTCGTTTAAGAAACAGATTGGGTTTATTTACATTTCTGAAGAAAAAAAATACCCTTCCCCCCACTCCTAACCCTAACCCTAACCCTAAAACAGATTGAAATGCAATAGATCGATACTAGGGTCATAATTATGGGTGACAATTTCATATGACACCGCTAGAAAAAACTGCCGTTCAAACCGAAAAGATCCCAGTTGTGAAATGGGAGATTTGAGATAAAAAATTTCATTAGCAACCAAATTACCGTTTGTACGTGGCTGTATGTGATTAATCCAATTATTTCTTTATATTATAAATGTTCCAGTCCTGCAGAGTTGAATGGTGTTGGTTATAAAACTTGAGAGCTTCTTGGGTAGAGTATACGGGAATTGTTTCAGGCAGAGCTTATTGACTGTGATAGAAAAGAGTTGTGTATTGGAAGCACTGTCTATCAGGGATGTGGTTGTGGTGCTGGGGAAAGCAGGCTTGGGATCAAATCTTAAATAAAGTAGCCTGCTCTGTTCTAGGTTTGAGAGTGTTACAGATGGCACTATAGAAGTTATCTTATCTATCAGTGTACTTTTGTAAGAATGTGTGTGTTTGTGTGTGTGCGCATGTTGTTATATGTATGTGTGAATGTTTATATTTGATTGTGTTTGTGTGAATGTGTATGTATTAATGTATTTGTATGACAATGTGTTTGTACGAGTGTATATATATATACATACATACATTCATATATATATATATATGTATATGTGTGTGTGTGTGAGTGTGTGTGTATATATATATATATATACATATATATATATGTATATATATATGTATATATATATGTATATATATATAGATATATGTATATATATGAGTAAACATGAGTGTGGATTTATTATTGAGTGTCTGTGAGGGTAAGTGACAATGTATTTGTGTGTGTGTGTGTGTGTGTGGTGTGTGTGTGTGAGCACGTGCGTGTGCATGTGTGAATACAATTCAGTTTATGTGATTGGTTTTTTTGTGTAACCCTGATGTGTGACTGTGAGAGAAACAGATATCGCAAAATCTGTTTCAAAGAGTTTTAAGATTTAACCTTTTAGCATTCGGATTACTCCCTCAAATTTAATACTAATTAAGGGTTAATGATTATTGAAAACGCTGCAAGTTGCAACAAAAATTTTGATAAAAATAAATAAGGAAATGAGTGGAAATTGGTGAGTGTGCTAAATTAATAAGGCATGAAAAGAGAATGACTCTCCTCAGACATAATTAATTTATATTGTTTTGAATTAATTATGCATTGTCTTGTAACTTAGAGATTTTAGTGATATAATTGTTTATCTTTAGAATGACATTGTTGGGTAGATGTAAGAAACCAGATTTCAACAGTTTGAATATAAAACAAGTAGAATATATTGAGCCTGAAATGGCCCGTTTAAATGCTAAAGAGTTCTTTTATTCTTTTATTGTTTTACTTGTTTTGGTCATTTGACTGTGGCCATACTGGAGCATCACCTTTTATTTGAGCAAATCAACCCCAGGACTTATTCTTTGTTAGCCTAGTACTAATTCTATTGGTCTCATTTGATGAACCGCTAGTTATGGGGACGTAAACACACCAGTGTTGGTCAAGCGATGTTGGGGGGGGACAAACTCAGATGCACAAACAAACACACACACATACACGTGCGCGCACACACAGATGCACACATATAAATACAACAGGCTTCTTTCAGTTTCTATCTACCAAATCCACTCACAAGGCTTTGGAATCGCCACCACACCCTGCCTCATGGACCTTTAGGTGTTTTTGCTCAATAAACACTCACAACGCCTGGTCTGGGAATCAAAACCGCGATCCTATGACCGCAAGTCCGCTACCCTAACCACTGGGCCCTTGCACCTCTACAATATGTGTATATATGTATGTATATGCATGTATGTATATTTGTATGCATGCATGATAATGAAGTTATTGTATGCAAAGGCGGCGAGCTGGCAGAACCGTTAGCACGTCGGGCGAAATGCGTAGCGGTATTTCGTCTGTGTATACGTTCTGAGTTCAAATTCCGCCGAGGTCGACTTTGCCTTTCATCCTTTCAGGGTCAATAAATTGAGTACCAGTTACGCACTGGGGTCGATGTAATCGACTTAATTCGTTTGTCTGTCCTTGTTTGACCCCTCTATGTTTAGCCCCTTGTGGGTAATAAAGAAACAGATAATGATGTTATTGTATGCAGTATTCAGGTGCACGGCAACTTGCTAGATAATGGATAAAAGAGAGGACAAAAAGCATAAATAAGTCAAGTAAAATTGTTAAAAAAAAAGCAATGAAAACCAAAAGTGCATACGAACATTCCACAGAATAAAACAGACACACAAAAAAACCCCAGAAAAAAACAGAAAAAGAAGCAGTAAAAGAGCCACACCCACACATGTGCCCCCCTCCCTGCACATACATATCTTTAGTGAATGTATGTTAAAGTAAGCTAATGTCAATTTTATGCTAATTTTTACCCTGGTGGCTGAATGATGAAATATTACAAGACTGTTACACAATTACCTATTGCACAACTGATATGAATAGACAGGTAAGGTGGCGAGCTGTCAAAATCCTTACCTTGTTGGACAAAGTAATAAGTGGCACACCTTCCGAATTCACATTCTGGGTTCAAATTCCTCCAAGGTTGATTTTGTCTTTCATCCTTTCGGGGTCAATAAAATAAGTACCAGCTGAAAAACTGGGGTCCATGCAATTGACTTACTCCTCCTCTAAAATTACTGGCCTTGTGTCAAAATTTGAAACCAGTATGTGTAAACAAATGATAGACCTAATCTAATAATGAAAGAGGATTTAGTGAACTTTTGTTACATAATTCATCATCATCATCATCCAGTGTTTTAAATCCGGGTTTTCTCCCCATTAATGGGGTGGCCGGATCTACCTCAATGCCATAGCAACCGAGGTAGGCAGGTGCAGACTACCCCAACCTTTGGGCTGGCTGGTGCCCATTCTCCCTTGCTATCATGAGGCTTTCTTGGGGCTGGGTTTACAAAAGGGAGCATGCCCCTCTTACTCTCAACCTCAGTTTCTAAACATGAGTGGTCCCGAGACCAAGGCCTCTATCATGATTTTAAAGAAATGTGGTGGAAAACTAGCTCAGGAAGGAAGGGACACTACTCCCTGAGACCCCTTTCGGAGACCCCCCCCCCTGCCTAATTTTTAGTAGAGAACACCAGTTTTCCCAGATGCAGTGTATAGCTGAGGAGTGTGCATACCATTTTATTCTGTTTATTTATTTACTCCTTGTCTTGACATCATACAACTTTTGTAAATGAATGTCATTGATTCCCACTGTTCTGTAAAAGCAAGTCTAGCCATAGAAAATATTACTTTGGTTGGAAACAAGTAAGGGTCGGCGTTAAGAATTTGCATCTGGTTACAGAAAATCAGCCTCATTAAATTCCATCCAACCCATGCAAGAGGATGTTAAAATAATCCTTTCTACTATAGGCACAAAGCCTGAAATTTGGGGATGGGGGTAAGTCGATTATATTGATCCCAGTACTCAACTGGTACTTAATTTATCGACCCTGAAGGGATAAAAGGCAAAGTTGACCTCAGCAGAATTTGAAGTCAGAACGCCGTGACGGGCATAATACCTATTTCTTTACTACCCACAAGGGGCTAAACACAGAGAGGACAAACAAGGACAGACAGACAGACGGATTAAGTCAATTATATTTACCCCAGTGCGTAACTGGTACTTAATTTACCGACCCCGAAAGGATGAAAGGCAAAGTTGACCTTGGCAGAATTTGAACTCAGAACGTAGCGACAAACGAAATACCGCTAAGCATTTCGCCTGGCGTGCTAACGATTCTGCCAGCTCGCCGCCTTGAGGACGTTAAAATAATGACAATGATGATGACCTGAGTTTTTTTATCTTCTTTCTTTTTACTGTTTTCCATTTGTTTAATTTTGCAGAATTCTTTTTCACTAAATTGCTGTAGTTCTTAATTTTTATTGTAATATTCTCAAATCAACAGGTGTGGCTGTGTCGTAAGAGGCTTGCTTCCCAACCACATGGTTCCAAGTTCAGTCCCACTGTGTGACACCTTGAGCAAGTGTCTGCTACTATAGCCTTGGGCTGACCAAAACCTTGGGAGTGGATTTGGTAGACAGAAAGTGAAGGAAGCCTGTTGAGTGTGCGTATATATTTATATATATATAAAATCATCATCATCATCATCATTGCTTAATGTCTGCCTTCCATGCTGGCATGGGTGGGATGGTATATATATATATATATATATATATATATATATATATAATACATACATACATATGTGTATATATATAATATATAATATAATTTCTATATACTATTACATACATTATATATGTTTATATATATATATGTGTGTGTGGAGGCACAATGGCCCAGTGGTTAGGGCAGCAGACTCGCGGTTGTAGGATCACGGTTTTGATTCCCAGACCAGACGTTGTGAGTGTTTATTAAGCGAAAAAACCTAAAGCTCCACAAGACTCCGGCAGGGGGTGGTGGTGATCGCTGCTGTACTCTTTCGCCCCAACTTTCTTTCACTCTTTCTTCTGTTGGGTCTGCTCGCTTACCCAGCAGGGTGGCGTCATTTGAAGGCTAAAACAATGCGAAGCGCATTGTGACCAGTGATGTGTAGCAACATCTGATAGCCTGGTCGGTCACGGTCATCATGGTGATATATATATATGTATGTATCTATGTGTGTCTTTGTGCTTGTGTTTGTCCCCTACCACTGCTCGACAACAAGCGTTGGTGTGTTTACGTCCCTGTAACTTAGTGGTTTGGCAAAAGGCAAAAGATAAACCTTTAGAAAGAAATAAGTTCTGGGGTTGATTTGTTCAACTAAAACCCTTCAAGGCAGTGCTCCAGCATGGCCACAGTCAAATGATTGAAACAAGTAAAAGACAAAGGATGTTAATGAAAGTATCATGCCCCTTTGTTTATTTATTAGTAATCGTAAAACTTATCCTTTCTGCATGTTGCTTTTTAATATTCACTTTTCATTTTATCTAGTTTTATCTTGTATGTTGTGAACTTATGCTTTATCTTCAGCCTTAGAAAAGCTTTTACTTTCACCAATGAGTACTGCTATATGTGTACTGCTTTTTCACGCACACAAGTTGAATGCTTATTTATTATTTCACTTCCCCATCAATCATACATGCTTTCTTATCTATCTAACTATTTTTAACTAATTTCTATATCTATCTAATTATTTTAACTAATTTATCCATTACCCATCTCGCCTCTCGTGTATTCATCAACCATCGTGTATTCGCGCCTTCTTCCTCCGGACAATCTTTATTTAAAAAAAAAAACGCAGCCCCAAACTTCTGCTCTTTCATTCATTCATTCATCTAACAGATAAGTTGAATGCTTATTTATTATTTCACTTCCCCATCAATCATACATGCTTTCTTATCTATCTAACTATTTTTAACTAATTTCTATATCTATCTAATTATTTTAACTAATTTATCCATTACCCATCTCGCCTCTCGTGTATTCATCAACCATCGTGTATTCGCGGTGCACCCGCCCTGCCCACCCCACCACCAATACGGATATCTCTATATTTTTGCTCCATCCATACCGGATGTCGCTTCTCCCACCACCATAATAGGTGTCTACTCTTCGAACCCCCCTCTTCTATACGCTATTTCACCATGCATTACCCCTCTCTTGATATCCTACGTTCTACTTGCCGAGAACCTGTCATCATTTCTCTGAACCACCCCTCCCCACTGGTGCTCCCCTATATTTCTGCACCCCCCACATAAAAAAAGCACCATCCGAACGTTGCCGATGCCAGACCCCTCTGGCACCTGTGCAGGTGGCACGTAAAAAACACCCACTACACTCGCGGAGTGGTTGGCGTTAGGAAGGGCATCCAGCTGTAGAAACTCTGCCAGACTAGACTGGAGCCTGGGGCAGTCCCTTGCTCCCCAGACCCCGGTCGAAACCGTCCAACCCGTGCTAGCGCGGAAAACGGACGTTAAACGATGATGATGATGATGATGATGACAAGGAAGTAAAATAAGATAAAGCATAATTCATATAACTTAATCTGCTTTTCATTGGTATGTGTAACTAGGGTAAATTCTAAGCATATGTCATTCAATTTTCTAAAGAAAAAAATGATAATGCTCCAGATTTGTATAGTTAATAGTTTTTCTTGTACACCTACACAAGTATGCCCTCTCGATTTTGTTTCCTCATAACATTCAGAAAAATAGATGTTTCTAAATGAAATTTTCTACAAATGCCTTTCAGATGGTGTGGATTACGATTATATAGGAATTTATGGTAAAAAAAATTGGTGGGGGGGGGGGGCGCTCACATCACATATATCTACAAAATACAACTTGAAATTTTGAAAACATTGTCTCAGCATGTGTTAACACCCACCAATTTTTTTCTCTGTAAATTTCGATATAATGACAATCAATACTGTCTGAAAGGTCACCGTGATCACCGTGACCAACCAGGCTATCAGATGTTGCTACACATCGCTGGTCACAATGCGCTTCGCATTGTTTTAGCCTTCAAATGATATCACTCTGCCGCTAAGCGAGCAGGCAAACAGAAGAAAGAGTGAAAGTTGTGGCGAAACAGTACAGCAGGGTTCACCACCACCCCCCTGCCGGAGTCTCGTGGAGCTTTAGGTGTTTTCGCTCAATAAACACTCACAACGCCCGTTCTGGGAATCGAAACCGCGATCCTACAACTGCGAGTCCGCTGCTATAACCACTGGGCCATTGCGCCTCCACATCTGAAAGGTATTTGTAGAAAACAAAAATAACCGCCACTCACACACCTGAAAGTTATGAGGAAACAAAGCCGATGGTGGTGGGGACTTGAGAAGGTGTGCTGCTACTTTCATGAATAAAATATGTAATTTTAAAATATATTTAACAAGGACATTATTGTTTGATCGAATACAAGAGGGAATTTAATGCTGAAATTCTTGTGCATTGCCTGTACACGAATTTGGTGGTGCATCACTGTATTGAGTTAAAACAATATACATTTTATTTAAAATCGATTAAGCATAAATATTTCAAATATTAATATTTGCTGCTTTAAATTGGCAAAAATTTCCCGAAAATACCAAAAGTTAAAAAGAGTTATGACGGGTTAAATGATGTGCTTCGATCAGAACTACGTTAAAAGCTTGTAGTAATTAAGTATTTGTGTGTAGGTGTGTGTGTATGTGGTACTACTTAAGAAGAGTGGTCCCGGTGTGCGCAGTCGCGCATCCGCACTAGCTAGTCGTGACTAGTCGATCCTACAACGATTACCTAGCAAAGTAAATGAAACACAAAATAAATAATTTTTTAAAAACAAAGTAAATAAAACACAAAAACACAAAGTAAATAAAAGAAAAACACAAAGTAAGGATCGACTAGTCACGACTAGCTAGCGTGGATGCATGAGTACGTCAGTGCGCGCACCCGGACCACTCTTCCTAAGTAGTACCTGTGTGTGTGTGTGTGTGTATGTATGTTTGTCTTTGTGTCTGTCCCTCACCACCGCTTGACAGTCAGTGCTGGTTTGTTTACATCCCATAACCTAGATGTTCAACGAAAGAGACCGACAGAAATAAATACTATGACTAGCCAGCGCGGTTGCGCGAGTACATGAGTGCGCGCACCGGGACCACTATTCTTAAGTAGTACCTCAAAGCAGCGCCCCATCCCACCACCACCACCACCACCACCTATTTCTTTACTACCCACAAAGGGCTAAATACAGATGGGACAAAGACAAACAAGGACAGACAAACAGATTCAGTCGATCACATCGACCCCAGTGCATAACTGGTACTTAATTTATGGACCCTGAAAGGATAAAAGGCAAAGTCGACCTCGGCGGAATTTGAACTCAGAACGTAGCAGCAGACGAAATACCTATTTCTTTACTACCCACAAGGGGCTAAACACAGAGGGGACAAAGACAAACAGATTAAGTCGATCACATCGACCCCAGTGCATAACTGGTACTTAATTTATGGACCCTGAAAGGATGAAAGGCAAAGTCGACCTCGGCGGAATTTGAACTCAGAACGTAGCAGCAGACGAAATACCTATTTCTTTACTACCCACAAGGGGCTAAACACAGAGGGGACAAAGACAAACAGATTAAGTCGATCACATCGACCCCAGTGCATAACTGGTACTTAATTTATGGACCCTGAAAGGATGAAAGGCAAAGTCGACCTCGGCGGAATTTGAACTCAGAACGTAGCAGCAGACGAATTCTTTATTACCCACAAGGGGCTAAACACAGAGGGGACAAACAAGGACAGACATAGGTAATTAAGTCGATCACATCGACCCCCAGTGCATAACTGGTACTTAATTTATCGACCCCGAAAGGATGAAAGGCAAAGTCGACCTCGGCGGAATTTGAACTCAGAACGTAGCAGCAGACGAAATACGGCTACGCATTTCGCCCGGTGTGCTAACGATTCTGCCAGCTCACTGCCACCACCACCACCACAATAACAACACAGCCGCAGTTCAATGACTGAAACAAGTAAAAGCTAAAGCGGTTAATAAGAGAAAGAAGAGTTCTATCGTAGTTTCGTTTAAGTATCCGGGCATTACCTCCGCTTGATTCGACGCATGCGTATAATTGGGCACGTGTTGTGCATCTGCCTTCGCCGCCGCCGTCATCATCATAGTGATTGAGTCATTTAAAGCCGACGACGACGAGCAGACATTTGGTCCGGATTGAACACGTCGCTAGAATAATCTTCAATTCCGATCGAACACGCAACAACAAACAATTCCCTCAACTACTGAAAAGTACCGTTTCAGTAATTCCACACCTGAACACCTGAAAGTCATTTGAACAATTAATTTTCTGAAACCCTGTTGCTTAAAAAAAGACAAAAACACACACGTTTAGGTAAGTCTTTTTTAGGATTATGTCTCTTTTGTCTATATATATATATATATATATACACTCATCTGTTTTTTTTTTCTGTTATCGGATGTAAGTTGTTGTTTAGCCCCCAACTTAGCCTTGATCGAGCTGGCTTCGAGTGAAATATGATCAAAGTCGTCCCAGCCGTGGCTATCCCATCTGTAGTGGATATCTAAGACTATGCTATCTGATGCATCTGTTCATTTACTGAGATAGCATGTATTTGGAGAGGGATTTGGCTGCTATTTCTCTTAGGTTGAACGACCGTTCTTTGTTGTGATCGGGACGGATTCATACAAGTTTTCGTTAATCATAGTTTGACCGAAAACCCTGCATGGACATCAATTAAGGATCTGCCTTTGAAAACAACAAAACAAAGATTTCAAACGAAGGTAACAGAAACCACCTACGATGAAAAGAGATAATTTGTGTGGATGCTTTTTTCTTCGTTAATATCAAAGCCTATGTCCTGAAAGCCTGGATAGCTTTATGCGGTTTAATCAAATATATGAGGCACAAGTTTTCTTGATACTGGTAAGAAAAATGACGCCAGATATTTTAGAAATCACGAGTGTTTTTATGCAGTTTACTGGTGGTGTGTGTTCGTTCCTTTGTCGCATTGTGTGATGGTGTGAGCCCTTCTCTGTTTAAAAATCTGTTTTGTGTGTGTGTGTTTTACACCTAACACTTGAAAAAGCTTATAATGTACCGTAACCCGTTTAGCGCGACAACGCATACTAATTCGGTGAACCGACAAAAGGTTGAAAATACATGCAGTTGATGGGCAATTACAACAGTTTTATGTTGTAGACAAATATAGACAAGCGTATCTTGTAAAGACAAAGACACGGTAACGGATATTATTGGTATAAACTGCTTTATTCTTACTATGTTAAGCATCCCTTGACAGCTGAAGCTGTCCGCATTATGTCTAAAACAAGCCGATCGACCTCCTTAACAAATATGCAACATGTCCTTTTATAACTTTTTTTCGCGACTTGCTTTCGATTTTTAGTTGAAGCAATACAGTACTTATGTCGCTGACATGTAAAGCATAAGAGTTACATAGTCCTGATCCCTACTTCAGCCCTATAAAGTAAAAGGATCTTCTTTAAGGAGAAATCATGAATGCTTTTCTCTCTTTATCTTTTCATTATACATCGACTTTTCTACTTCGATTCCTAATTGGTGTCGCTTCGCTTGCTTTGCATGAGTCCTTATTGGAAAGCATGATCGTCAATACACCGCTCCCCTGGGCTCACTCGATAATTTTTCGTCAATGGTTGAAAATACTGTCGAGTAAAATGCTATTTCGATAGATTGCATCATCTCTTCTCACACATCTGTAGCACTTTTCCGCCTTCACACGCGAGTAGTCAAGGAGGGAACTTTCCATAGTTGCCCGACTCGCTAAAAACAGCGGTCAAATTTCTGGGAAAGGGATTCGTTTAATGGGGCATGCGGTTCCCAAAATATATGAAAAAGGACTGAACTAGCGCTAAACAATACTTTCACAACACAACTCTTTGCAACTAGCTTTCGTTTCGCGATCAAGAAAACTTTTTTCTTTTGACTGTTAATAATACTCCTGAGAAGAATTTGGACGTCACATTTTCATATTGTCCTAATCTTTAGACAAACAAATGATGAAGAAAGAGTTTGGGGTATTCGTTATTATTATTAGCACATCATAAACAGTGTGGAAAATAAAGTGCAAACAAATCTAAGGATACGGTAAGAAATATCTGGATGCGTGATTACAGCGGCGTGTGTGCAACAAATTTTGTCATTTATTTTGTTCTATGCTTAATATTGAAGATCTGCGACCAATAGGTTTACAGTCAGAACTAATCGGTCTTTTTAGAGGTGTCTTAAAAGCATTATTCACTATGTTCCCCCTTTCCAAGACAATGTGATTTAAAGGAGGTAAGGCTGCTATTTCTAGCAGGTTGAGGAACTACAAGCATAAGAGTTTAATGACCTGATGTTTCATGACTGTGAAGATGTTTTGTGTGTGCGTGTAACGTTTGCCTATTCTTGTTTGAATGACGAAATTGTTCGCTTAAATATTGTCACGATTTTCCTACCCCTTCCTGTATCCCTCTCTCTCTCACTCACTTTCTCTCTCTCACACACACACATACATACATACACACATACACACACACACACACACACATACATACACGCACACAAATAATATCTTCAATCTTTTCAATTAGCTCTCGATAGTCCTAAGTTTATGTTTCCCTTTTACTTTTGTCAGTCGAACGATACAAGTTGCTGATCAACAGTGAGTGTGCCATGTTAAACTGCAGTATCATCTTATCTCTTTTTTGCTTGTGTTTTTTTCTGTGCATCACCTCGTCCCTTTGTACAAAATCAGTTTCTGACCAGCAGTTCCTAGCATCGTACATGAGAATGCAACACCCTAGTTCGATCGATCCAGTTTCGCTTCTCTCACTTCTTTTTGCAATATTCCGTTCTCTTCTAAAACTAGCGCCGTGAAAACAAATTACTGTCCCGTCAAAATTATCTTGGCTCGACGAGAAGCTGGCATAAACTGAGATAAGTTCAGGGTAGTTGTACTGGATGATATAAACAAAGTATTTTCAATGAAATATCCCTCTGGGTGAAGTTAAAAAAAAAAAAATGAATACCCTCCTAGAGGACTCCCTAAGAAAAGGGGAGGTAATTTCAAGGAATTGCGAATTAATTTCAAAATTAATGTAATTGAAAATGTGGTCATTGTTTGGTGGTATTTAGACAGATGAAAAAGGCGGCGAGCTGGCAGAAACGTTAGCATGCCGGCGAGTCTTCTTTTTTGCATATCACTGCAAATACTTCTAAAACCTACATTTCCTCTTAGTATCCTTGTGATTCATGTTCTGTTATTCCTGCACACTGATATTACACATCCAGTTCAGTACACTCATTTCATTGTGTTATTAATACCAGTTTACAAACAAATGGATGATTTGGAACATTCAGAGTTATTAGCTTAATTTTCTTTATACTGATGATGAGGTACACTCTCTGCATTTATTAGAGAATTGCCTTTGCCAGTGTAAAAGATGAATAATTCATAGGGCTGGTTTTCTAAGGCCTGAAATCGAAATCGCTCAAAAATCAATGGAAATTGTAGTTGTGATACAGTGCCGGTGGCACGTAAAAGAACCATCCGAACGTGGCTGTTGCCAGCGCTGCCCCGACTGGCCTCTGTGCTGGTGGCACGTAAAAAGCACCAACCGATCGTGGCCGTTGCCAGCCTCGCCTGGCACATAAAAAGCACCCACTACACTCCAGGAGTGGTTAGTGTTAGGAAGGGTATCCAGCTGTAGAAACTCTGCCAGATCAAGATTGGAGCCTGGTGCAGCCATCTAGTTTGCCAGTCCTCAGTCAAATCGTCCAACCCATGCTAGCATGGAAAGCGGACGTTAAACGATGATGTTTATTATGTGGTGTCTATATCCCCCCCCCCCGGTCCCTGGACAGGACACTAGTCTGTCACATGATCACTCATTTTTGCCAGCTGAGTTAGTTAGTTAGTTAATTATATGGCTCAAAAAGCAAAAAGCAAGGCCATGTAGGAGTGTTTTGTTCAAGATCAATGCATTGCACACTCCAGGAATCAAAACCAAAATCTTATGATTGTAAATTCAACACCCTAACCACCAAGCCATGCACCTCCACTTTACCAATGAAGTTCAGAGGAAAACAAAAGCAGTTTGTGTGATACCAGTTTGGTAATGGGAGTCGCTGGAGGAGCTGTCACGTAAACATATCTTACCACCTGCAAAGCTCTGCTCAGATATTTCTGTCAGACTAAGATTTATTTTAATCTTATACTGTCTCCAGCACTTACAGAACAGTGATACTATTTGATCTGTAGCTGGAGTGTGTGGGGAGACTGTTGACGGGCGTTAGGTTATGATTAAACACTGGTAGCCAACATGTTAGGTCACTGACAAGCCCTTGGTTCATTAAGCCTGGGACTGAAGGAGCCTCGGGTTCATTGTGAAGAGGGCGAAGGAAAGGCACAGACGTGGCTCTGTGGTAAGAAGTTCTAGGTTCAGTGTCACTGCATGGCACCTTGGATAAGTGTCTTTTGCTATAGTCTCTGGCCAACCAAAAGCCTTGTGAAGGTATTTGGTAGACAGAAACTGAAAGAAGCCCAAATCACAGTTACACACGGCATTGACCCCTCACCTTTTAAACAACATTACCTCTTACACTAAAGGCAAGCATCAGATATATATGTCAGGAGTCATAATTTCCAGACATGCATGACATACCTTGCCACAATTATTACACACTTCTTATATGTACATAAAGCAAACCTCAAACAGGCTCTCTCAGAAAAAAAGATTCCCCACATACTTTGTAATCCTCTGCACAAATAAATTTCTAATATTAATAACCATAAGAGTAATAGACCATTACATAGTAATAGGTTCTGCCCAACTGAAGCCACTCCTATACATACTGCTATCAAGGCTCACATTTTCTAGATCCAGATGATATAAACTAGCTCAGCTGAGCCAAAAAATATTTAAAGAATCTTCCATATTAACATTGTTGTTATACATTATAAACCAAATATTTCACTAAAATTCTGAACTCTGCATCATAGATGCAATAATGCTATCAATTGTGTGACCCAACAACCAAAAACTGGAAGCTTTTTCTCTCATTTGATACATGAGAAAATATTAATTTCTGAATTTGCTATCATCATCATAATCATCATTTAATGTCTATTTTCCAAGCTGCTATGGGTTGAATGGCTTGACAGAAGCTGGTAAGGGCAGGGGCTACACCAGGCTCAATTGTCTGTTCTGGCATGGTTTTTATGGTTGGATGCCCTTCCTAACACCAACCACTTTACAGGGTGTACTGGGTGCTTTTTATGAAGCACCGGTACCACTACTTTTTACATGGCACCAATGCTTTTTACATAGTACCATCCCTGGTGCTTTTAATGTGGCACTAGTATCAATTCTGCTGTGGTAGATGGGCCTTCTTGAGTACAGCAAAACGCCAGATGTCTTGATCTTTTGCTTTATAAAGAAAAATTATAACCTATGTTCATGCACGCACACATACACACACACAGAGCTTCCGCAACACATGGCTTTGTGAAGTGCTGCTGTATATACATAACCACAAATATATTCATCATATAAGCAATGTTCATTGGGTATTACTACACAAAATTTCTGTTGTGCAACAAGTACACAGCAATACGCCTGTAATCGGACATGCTACAGGCATCATTCAATGATTAGATAATCTTATAACCAGCTGGGAATATATGATGTAGTTGATGGATGTGAGGGGAATTGGGGGTGGATGAATGGAAATTATGTTCCATATTTGGAAATTGCACTATCAATAGTAAGGTCAATATCCTCATCATTATTGCCACTATCATTACATTTATGGTTTTTTTTTATCGGCATCATAATCACCATTAGTGGACAAACAGCATTCATCAATAAATCATTATGCCAGACAGCCACACCGCTCCAGCATCGAATACTGTGTGTATGACAGATTCTATATGATGGAAGTACTAACATTGTTTTAACTGATCCACAGACTTATAATAAAGTCTATTAAACATTTTGTTACTAACCCACCTGAGAATGTTCTTTGGATCATGCAGACTTCTTGTTTTTAAGTGATCGAAATTTAAACATTCCATCTAGATTTCCTGTTAATTTATGTTCCAAGTGAGGTATACTTGCCATCTCAATATGGCTAACCACTAAGGGCTACAAGCTACAGTAACACCCACCATTAGTGGTTAGCCGTATTGAGATGGCTAGTATACCTCACATTGCCGTGCAGTTACTGTTTACACCTCGTTCAGAGATTTATTATTGTTATGTTCCAAGTATCAGCTTAATAACGACAAAGTTGTTTTAAATTCTTTAATCATTTTCAAAAATTGAAACAAAGACGGTATATTACCACAAAAACATGATAGCAAAAGGATTTAAATAGAGCTGATGAAGCGTGTTCAACAACATTGATTTTATTATTACCACCTCTACCACCACCACCATCACCACCATCCTTGTCTTGCTTTCTTAGTTATTAGGAATGTTTTTAACTGGTGTGCCCTCACAGGGTCTACTACTTACAGTAGATCAACACCCTATGTAGAGTTAAATTATCTTTCATTTACTTATTGCTTTAGGAAAGAGGGGTTGAATGCTGGGTCTTTGGATTCTTAGGATTTAGTAAATTTTAGCTGTTTTTTTTTATATATTTAGTTAATGTTAAGGATGGAAAAGTCTTATTGTTGTTGGTTATGCTAATTTTATTGATTTTTTTTTAGCAATTTAGTTCTCGTTTCTATTAGCATGAGAAGAAAATAGTTTCAATTACTAACAGGGATGAGACTTTTAAGAAACATGTTTGTTGTTTAGACCCAGGTTAGCTTTGACGAAAGATGTTCCAATCATGACCATCCCATTTGTTATTTAAACGACTCCAATGAAAATCTCTCATATAGGCAAATCATTGACAACACTTAATTTGGTTCCATTGAATATTCTGAGGTTCTTCAAGACAACTTATGCTTCTTGATGACATCAAGCCCTAACCCTAACACTAACCCTTCAATCAGAGCAGTGACAATACATTGCAACTATGAGTTCTATTTCATATTTTTTAACTTCTTGAGAAGCCTTTTTTGGAAAGAAATAACCTTCTAATCTGATGTTCTTTTAACTCACTGTGTTTTTAACCCTTTTGTTACTGTATTTATTTTGAGATGCTCTGTGTTTCTTTTAATTATTTTACATATAATAAAGAATTTAATAAAATAACTTAGTTATCATTAAGCTAGTGTTAGGAACATAAATTGTGACTAAGGTTTGGTGGAAGATTTTAATTCAGAACTTTTGAAAATAAGACATTTGTACTATAGAGCCAGAGCCGGTTTCAGCCGGGTTGGTAATGAAAGGGTTAATGGAAAATAAATTTTTCTTACATTCTGCACATTGCTATTTGTATTTTATTCAGCCAAAGTTATTCTCTTTCTCACTTGAAAACTCATAAGCTTTTCAATTTGGCCTTTTCAAATTTTTCGTAGTGTGTTGGATGTAATAATGTGACTGTGAGAGAAATATTATTTGCTGTTGAAGTTTATATGTACATTGAACTTAACTTTATAAAGTGCCTGTTGATGGGCTGGTCACTCAACAAGCAACACTGCCCTGGCAATAGTGTATTGCATGCATGGCTGTGAAAAGTAATAACAGAATATGCAACTGACCATGGTAAAAGTTTGCTTAAAAAACTAACAAGACCCAGTATAATGTATTTTTATGTAAGGTCTATATGATTGCAGTACAACTGCTGCAAAAATTGAATTCAATAACAAAGGGTTAAGATAAAATAACACAACTATAGGCCAGAAAATAATCTTAAACATTCATTAACTCTTTCGTTACTGTATTTATTTTGAGATGCTCTGTGTTTCTTTCAATTAATTTTAAATATAACAAAGAATTTAGTAAAATAACTTAGTTATGATTAAGCTAGTGTGAGGAATGTAAATTGTGACTAAGGTTTGGTGGTAGATTCTAATTCAAAACTTATGAAAACAAGACATTTGTACTACAGAGCCAGAGCCAGTTTCAGGCGGGTTGGTAACAAAAGGGTTAATATAATTACTATTTATTTTCTCCTATAGTTCTACCTATAATTATGTTAGCTTAATTTTCTTTTTATGGAAGAACTCTCCAGGAAAGTGGGGAGATGGTTGTTATTGTCCAGGTAACACCAAGTGTAATATATTTTCATGCATTTAGTCATTAAAATTTGAGGTTAAGACCAAATTAAATACTAAGTTGTTGCTTCCATACTGAATTATTTTTTAAAACCAAATAGTTGGTTCAAATTTTACTTCATTTTTATATTGGATTTGCAAATTGCTGACGTGAAAGTTGCAAACAGCCACAAAAGAACTTTAACAAATAACTGATTGATTAACTTGCACATTAAACAAACGATCAGTTAGTTGGTTTGATAATTAATTAATAATAAAGAAGTAGAGTTGAATCTGTGTATGTGTTGTTATTGGCATAATGACTCTCCCAAAACACAACAAAATTTATTCAAATTTACCCAGATGTAAAGTCTCAAATGCAACCCACAAGCAGGGTTGCCATTTTGTCCTTTTTAACTTCAGATTATCAAACTTAATTGAGCAAAACTATGGTCCAAAATATTTCTACTATGATCATCATATCTTTTTCCAGACATGTGCATAACAAAAGTGCCTTTTTAAGATCTTTTTAATGCAGAGTGTAATTTGAGGGAAATTTGGCTGCTGTTTTTAGGGGGTTGTATAATCACATAGAAACTTCCCTATTGGGCTTACTCATTTAGTGCTATTGTGGGGCAGTGTTCAGCTGTGACAAGGAGCAGTGTATTGCGGATTCATCTCTCTATATATAAAGCTGAAGTTGTCTGTGTATGGCAGGTTTGGTAGCCTTCAACTAACACTATCTCCTCCGAGACCCTGCGATGCAAGTTGACCTAAATTGAGATTATGATAGAAGAAGGCTTGCTCTTCCTTCCGTAGAAGAAAAAATTCAAATCGGATCATGTTAACACCAAAAATTTTTTACATCAAAAAGGTGCTTTTTTTCTATGAAAATCCCTATTTTTTATGATTTTTTTACTGCTGTGTCGTAATTTTTCGGTGTATTTCAACTAGAAAAATGTTCACGTAAAGAGAATAACAAGCTACATAATGCAAAGTTTTTACTTTTCAAAAATTCCAGTTCTAAAGGGTCGAAACAAACCCGAGCAACGCCGGGCGATACTGCCAGTAATATGATAAAAGTCCGTTCATGTATTCAGCCGATCACCATGGCAATATTTGTATCTTAACTGTATTTAGTATTTATGCATCGTTAATTTCCCACTATTGAAGACATTTTTTTCTGTATTGAAGTCTTTATTTTTATTTGTCATTCTTTCACCTGGGACAGTGTTCCACTTGGCTGTATTTTGCTTGTGTAAATAGCAAAAGCATTTGTATGACCATGGTAATCCACTGAAGCGAAAGAATATTTTTAATCTGTGCATATATATATGTTTTGTGCTGAGTATGCAACATATGTTCTGTGTCTACAAACTGTGTTTAGTTGTAGAATAAGTTTGCCTTAAAACCTGCTACTTACACATAGTTGTACAGTAGGGAAGAGATATTATATATGTTTTAGGTTACAGTCCCACCTTATTTACTTACTATGAGTGATAGATATAGTTTCTTGATGATAGGAGATGTCATCATCATCATCATCATCTTTGTTTAACGTCTGCTTTGCATGCTAGCATGGGTTGGACGATTTGACTGAGGACTGGCGAACCAGATGGCTGCACCAGACTCCAACCTGATCTGGCAGAGTTTCTACAGCTGGATGCCCTTCCTAATGCCAACCACTCTGAGAGTGTCGTGAGTGCTTTTATGTGCCACTGGCACGAGGGCCAGTCAGGCGGTACTGGCAGCAGCCACACTCAAATGGTGCTTTTTATGTGCTACCTGCACAGGAGCCAGTCCAGTGGCACTGGCAACAACCTCGCTTGAATGTTTTTTTTCGTGTGCTACCAGCACAAGTGCCAGTGAGGCGACGCAGGTAACGATCACATCCATCCTTTTTTTTAATAGACAGTTTATCTAGGACTACACTGTCTATAACAGTGATGATAGGGTGTAATTTGGAAGACTTGCCTTCTATTTTAACCCTTTTGATACCAACCTACCTGAAGCTTCTCTGGCTTAGGAGTACAAATGTCTTGTTTTCAGAAGTTCCTAATTAAAATCTTCCACCAAGCCCTAGTTACAATTTATCTTCCTAACACTAGCTGAATGATAACGAAGTTATTTTACTAAATTCTTTGTTATATTTAAAATTAATTGAAAGAAACACAGAGCATCTCAACAGAAATATGGGAACAAAAGGGTTAAAAGCACTCATGCTGGTGCCATGTAGAAAGCAGTAGTGATGGCGTCACATTAACCCTTTTGATATCAACCCACCTGAAACCACTTCTGGCTCTGTAGTACAAATGTCTTGTTCTCATAAGTTTTGAATCAAAATCTTCCACCAAACCTTAGTCACAATTTATGTTCCTAACACTAGCTTAATGATAACTAAGTTATTTTACTAAATTCTTTGTTATATTTAAAGTAATTGAAAGAAACACAGAGCATCTTCAAATAAATATGGTAACGAAAGGGTCAATCATCCCTTTGAGAGTTGTCAGGAACTGTTGACCAGCAAGAGCTAAAACCATACGCTGCTGGAAATCCTTATCCATTCTTTGGCTTCCAAAAGCTTCAGCTCACCTTAAGATTTTCTGTTGGAGCAGGGAAATATTATTACAGATACTCAGTTTATTAAAAGTAGGGGTTCCTTTTTATTTTTATTTAATTTATATTTTATTCTAGTTATTTAACCGTTTTGTTACCAACCCAGCTGAAACCGCCTCTTGCTCTGTAGTAGAAATGTCTTGTTTTCAAAAGTTTTGAATCAAAATCTTCCACCAAACCTTAGTCACAATTTATGTTCCTAACACTAGCTTAATGACAACTAAGTTATTTTACTAAGTTCTTTGTTATATTTTAAATTAATTGAAAGAAACACAGAGCATCTCAACAGAAATATGGGAACAAAAGGGTTAAGTATTTGGGGAGATACTACATAGAGGCTGATTGCTGACCCAGTTTTTCTTAAAAGTGTTTTGCCATTAACCCTTCAGTTAATCTATTTGTTGAAATGTATTCTCCTTGTTTTAATCAATTTTAAAAGCAACGACAAATTTAGTGAAATAATTAAGTTAATTATTTGAGACATAAGGTTTTAATTTAGATCTCTTTTAAGTAGGGAAATTGTATCAGAAAATCACAGATGTTCTCAGGCTGTGTATAGGCGGCGAGCTGGCAGAATCGTTAGCACGCCGGTCGAAATGCTTAGCTGTATTTCGTCTGCCGTTACATTCTGAGTTCAAATTCCGCCAAGGTCAACTTTGTTTTTCATCCTTTCAGGGTCGATTAATTAAGTACCAGTTATGCACTGGGGTCGATGTAATCGACTTAATTCCTATGTCTGTTCTTGTTTTTCCCCTCTTTCTTTAGCCCCTTGTGTGTAGTAAAGAAATAGGTATTTCATCTGCTGCTACGTTCTGAGTTCAAATTCCGCCGAGGTCGACTTTGCCTTTCATCCTTTTGGGGGTCGATAAATTAAGTACCAGTTACGCACTGGGGTCGATATAATCGACCTAATCCGTTTGTCTGTCCTTGTTTGTCCTCTCTGTGTGTAGCCCCTTGTGGGTAGTAAAGAAATAGGTATGTGTGTCTGCGGAATACTCAGTGACTTGCACATTAATTTCAAGATCAGGCTTTTTCCATTCACTGGCTCTACTGGAACACACTTTGTTGTAACTGATGGAGTGCCAGGTTGCACACAGTGTCATTGACCAAGTGAAGAGGTAGACTTCTATCAGTCCAAGAGAAAATGACCTCATTTCATGACTCCTTGTTGGTGGTGTTTCACTTAACATTATTAATACTTTTAAGAAAGATCTAAGCATTGTGTATCCCCATTTTACTTGTATATATTTCTCACACTATATTTAATGTGTGGAGGCGCAATGGCCCAGTAGTTAGGGCAGCGGACTCGCGGTCGTAGGATCGCGGTTTCGATTCCCTGACCGGCCGTTATGAGTGTTTATTGAGTGAAAACACCTAAAAGCTCCATGGGGCTCCAGCAGGGGGTGGTGGCGATCCCTACTGTACTCTTTTGCCACAACTTTCTCTCTCTCTTTCTTCTGTTGGCCTGCTCGCTTAGCCAGTGGGGTGGCGTCATTTGAAGGCTAAAACAATGTGAAGTGCATTGTAACCAGTGATGTGTAGCAAAATCTGATAGCCTGGTCGGTCACGGTGATATCTAATGTATGAAATATTAATATTACTCAGTTATGATGACACATTTTAGACAAGTTTGCTATTTGTATGATTGCATAAGGACTTAACTTTGTTTGTGTTAGTTTACCTAACATTGCTTCTAAAGTGTTTGAGGAATGCTGTGCATGTTTAGACATATTGAGAAATTTATATTTAAACATATTGTTTATATAAATAACATAACTTGACTATACCAGGTTACCAATAAAAGGTACATATAAATTGGATTTAATGTCTGATTGCCATGCTGTAAAAATCATGCCGGAACTAACCTCACCTGTGTCAGTGCCACGTAAAAAGCACTGAATCCACTCTGCAGAGTGTAAAAGTCATGTCAAACAGATAATAGCTTAGGGCAGTGTTCTATTTGGCTCAGCTGGCGCCTGTTAACTGTCTTACCCATGCATGCATGAAAGATGGACGTTAAATGATGATGATGATGCTGATGATATATATATATGTATATATTTGTATTTATGTGCTATCTGAGTATATTCCACTGAAGAAGGCAGAGTATCTCTTATGCAAAGCCAGAAATCCAGGATCTGGAATTATCCAGTAAAATTGTTTTGCTAGTCTATTTTGTCTCTCTCTCTCTCTACTCTCCTAGTGCTATATGAACATTTAATGTGGCTTTAGGGTCAGGTTTTGACTGCTATTTCAGCGTGGTGGTATCTCTCAGATACCCTAATTTATAATTTTATATATATATATATATATGTACATATGTGGCTGTGTAACCAAGAAGCTAACTTCCCAGCCATGTGATCTTGGGTTCCGTGTTGCTGTGTAGTATTCTGCGCAAGTTTCTTCTACCATAATCCCTTAAGTCAACCAAAACCTTGTATAATATACATGTACATCTGTGTGTTTGTGTGTATTCTTGTCTTGAATACTCTACATAGGGTGTTGATCTACTGTAAGTAGTAGACCCTGAGAGCACACCAGTTACAAACATTCCTAATAACTAAGAAACCAAGGCAAGTATGGTTGTAGTGGTGATGTTGGTGGTGGTAGAGGTGGTAATAATAAAATCAATGTTGTTGAACATGCTTCATCAGCTCTATTTAAATCCTTTTGCTACCATGTTTTTTGTGGTAATATACTGCCTTTGTTTCAATTTTTGAAAATGATTAAAGAATTTAAAACAACTTTGTCATTATTAAGCTGATGCTTGGAACATAACAATAATAAATCTCTGAACGAGGTGTAAACAGTAACTGCACGACAATGTGAGGTATACTAGCCATCTCAATATGGCTAACCACTAAGGGTGGGTGTTACTGTAGCTTGTAGCCCTTAGTGGTTAGCCATATTGTAACTTATCTGTTTGGTCATGAGGAAATATCACCCTACTTAGAAATGGGCATAGGTTGATGACAGGAAGTGCACCCAATCATAGAAAATAATGATAATCCTTTCTACTATAGGTACAAGGCCAGAAATGTTGGGGGAGGGGACTAGTTAATTACTAGTATTCAACTGGTATTATTTTATCAACCCCAAAAGGATGAAAGGCAACAAATTCCATCTGACCTATGCAAGCATGGAATAGTGGACATCAAATGATGATGATGGTTTAACCCTCAAGCCATATCGAGCCCAAATTTTCTACTTGTTTTACATTCAAACTGGCCACATCCAGCTTCTCACCCCTACCCTACAACCTCATTCTAAAAATAAACAATCACACCATTGAACTCTCAAAGCTAAGAGACAATGCATGATTAATTAAAAACAATGTGAATAAATAGGCATTACATTTGACAGGGTAATCCCGAGTGCTGAAGAGGGAAAAACAAAACTCCTGATATCATTTTCAGCCTTTGGTGATTTATAGTCATTTTGTTTATTTTACAGGATTTTTCAGTAGATAAGAAATCTGTATAACTTAAATAATTGTGTGTGTGTGTTGCATTCATGTTTGACCTGCCTTTGCCATTCAACAACTGTATGTAGCACTTTACTCACAAGCTATAACAGGTACTGCAGGTATAAGTGTCAGTACCCTGGAAAATGTCATCAGCATGGTGTAACTCAGTACTCTGCAACCAGTATAATAATAATAATAATAATAGTAATAATGAAATTATTGTATACAGTGCTCAGGCGCACCACAACTTGTTAAAAGTGTGTATAAAGTATATGCAGTAATGTACAAATGTCTGGGAAGTGAAGAGTGTATGAGTCAGATACATGCTTGTGTGTGTATGGAGGGGAAAAAATCAGGTGTAGTGTTGGTGAATCTCAGGAAGCATGGGAGCTTTGAAGGATGTAGAGCTCCGACAACTAACAACTGATGCCGGCAGTTTGTTCCATACTTCAGCAACTCTTAGCTTGAAAAAAATGTTTCTGAAAGTCATGGGAGCTGTGCTGTTTTCTGACTTTGTAAACATGTCAGGTTAGACAGGTGGAGTTTGAAAAGGTGCTCAGAGTTATTGTTGGTAAGATGGTTAATAATTTTATGGGTGTCTGCCAAATCAGCTGCCAGATGTTGGAGTTTCAATGTATTCATGCCCAAGGAAGTAAGGCATTCAGAATATGGCAAATGCCTGATGGAGGGTATTCTCTTGGTTGCACGTCGCTGAATGGTTTCCAGACGATTAATATCCTGGGCAAGATAGGGTTTCCAGACCGCTGATGCAAATTCCAGGTGAGGTCGCACCATAGCTATATAAAGCCTCAGATAGATAGCCGGAGAGCGACTCACAGAGGACTTGGTGAGTGATGCCAAGACACCCTCAGCCTTCTTGGCAATTTTTGCCATGAGACGATGCGAGGTGTTCCACAGTATCCTTAATATAATTTTTAGTTCATGTGTGCTGTCCAACTTTGCAAAGAATATAAGCGTATCGCAAGTGAAAAAACGGTGGAAAACTGGTATAACTAAAGTTTCTCAGTGTTACAGTTTTGTTTTTAAAAACTGTTTTATCATTCTGATACGTATATATTTTAATACATTTGCCGTACTTATTTATAGTTCTTTAAGTATTAGTGGCATTTCGTATGTCTCTGTGTTCTGGGTTCAAATTCCATTAAAGTCGACTTTGCCTTTCATCCTTTTGGGGTTGATAAAATAAATACCAGTTGAATACTGGGGTTGATGTAATTAACTAGTCCCCTTCCCCTAACATTTCTGGCCTTGTGTCTATAGTAGAAACTTTTATTATTATTCGTAGTATCAGCAGCAACTTCTGTCACTAATCAGACATACTCATGATGTTTCTTATTTTAAGTAACTTTTAAGGACGGTATATAGACCTCCTTGACTCAAGTTAGAGAAGGGGCGCATATTATACACAAGGTTTAGGTTTTTCAGAGGTATAGACCCCTAAAAATCCCCTGTGTATTATACTCAAGAGTGGACTATACTCGAGGATTTACGGTATAAATGTTTTTAAAAGTTATTTTGTTACAGTTTGTTTGACCTTCAAAGTGAAGAAATGTTCCAATATTTTTATATACATTTCATAATAAATGTCAGAATACACTGCATATGTTCTAATATTTTCACACGATCATAACTGCTTAATTTGTTCTTTTTGTAGTTGCTTACACCTTCTGTATGGCCATTGTTTGGCCCCAGGTCAACCTTACTTCAATCTGACCTATGATAAATGTGTGCTTTAGTCATGACCAATTCTGTCTTGTATATCTCAAGATGTAGTTTATTAAAGACTTTGAAGAAGATTTGCCTGCTGTTTCTAGCAATTGAACAACCATGTAGAGAGTTCTTCACTGTCTCATCTGCCTTCTCTTTACTACTGTGTAGAGAAGACAAGAATATTTTATCAGACTGGCCATTATCGTGGAACTGTGAGTTATCACTGCAAAAGACAATCAAGTTTGATGAAGGCTATGCTTTGCTGATAGGCTCAGAATAAGACCGAAACATGTTTGAAGATGTCTTTGATACTTGTAGACAAAAAAAAATATTAAATAGGCACAAGTATGGCTGTGTGGCAAGGAGTTTGCTTCCCAACCACATTGTTCTGGGTTCAGCCCCACTATGTGGTACCTTGGGCAAGTGTCGTATACTGTAGCCTCGGGCCAACTAAAGTCTTGTGAGTGGATTTGGTAATTGGAAACTGAAAGAAGCCCATTTTAATGTATATATATATATCCATTTATATATGTGTGTTTTTGTGTCTGTTTGTTCCCCATCACCACTTGACAACTGGTGTTGGTGTGTTTATGTCCCTGTAACTTAGCAGTTCATCAAAAGAAACTGATAGAATAAGTATCAAGCTTAAAACGAAAATAAGTACTGGGGTTGATTCGACTAAAAAATTCTTCAAGGTGGTGCTCCAGCATGGCCACAGTCTAATGACTGAAACAAGTAAAAGGTAACAAAAAATAAAATACAGGCGCAGGAGTGGCTGTGTGGTAAGTAGCTTGCTAACCAACCACATGGTTCCGGGTTCAGTCCCACTGCGTGGCATCTTGGGCAAGTGTCTTCTGCTATAGCCCCGGGCCGACCAATGCCTTGTGAGTGGATTTGGTAGACGGAAACTGAAAGAAGCCCGTCGTATATATGTATATATATATATGTGTGTGTGTGTTTGTGTGTCTGTGTTTGTCCCCCTAGCATTGCTTGACAACCGAAGCTGGTGTGTTTACGTCCCCGTCACTTAGCGGTTCGGTAAAAAGAGACCGATAGAATAAATACTGGGCTTACAAAAGAATAAGTCCTGGGGTCGAGTTGCTCGATTAAAGGCGGTGCTCCAGCTTGGCCGCAGTCAAATGACTGAAACAAGTAAAAGAGTAAAGAGAGAGTTCATTAATTCATACCGTTTTTCTCCTCCCCCCTCCCTCATTGCTTATTTATTTCCCTGTTATAGTAATGTTTGCCTGTATTAGTTATATTAGCACAACCATCTCGTGTGCCATTCCTTCAGGCGTAGGCGATTATGGATTTTTATGTCAGAGTCTGAAGGCCATAACTTTTTCTTGGAAAAGCTGCAGAAATGGTTTCTTTTTGTTTTCTGCCTGTTTATTAATAGTTTGCTCTGTTAGTGCCCTTCTCTCCTGAGCTGACTCTTTCAGAAATAGGGCCTGTTTAATCCTTAGGCAAAGGGGCTAGTTCCTGTGACACTGAGACATGTCCACACACTGGTGGGCCTTTATAACTGATATCTAGGGTCCAGCCATCTGGGATTTGTGTGCTTTAGCCACAGGACCATCTGTGGAGGCACATGGCCTAGTGGTTAGAGCAGCAGACTCACGGTTGAGGGATCGCGGGTACGAATCTCAGATCAGGTGATGTGTGTGTTTATGAGCGAAAACACCTAAGGTCCATGCGGCTCTGGCAGAAGGTAATGGCGGACTTCTACTGACTCTTTCGCCACAACTTCCTCCCACTCTTTCCTCCTGCATCTTGCAGTTCACCTGCGACGGACCGGCGTCCTGTCCAGGTGAGGAACCTATATGCCAAGGAAACCGGGAAACCGGCCTTAATGAGCCAGGCGTGGCTCGAGAAGGAACAAACAAACAACAGGACGATCTCCTGCTATTTGACCTATAACTGAAGTCCTTGATCTACACTGCTGCCCAAGGCCAGAGCTCTCCTGGAAGTGGCAGTAGTTAAGGCATAATTCATACTTTCCATAACTGCTGAGCTTCCCAGCTGGAGCCTTACCACTATGTGCAGGTAACTGTCTTGGTCATGACAAAACAGATAAGGAATTATTGCAAAGATCTATTACAAAGATCTATTTGATGTGCAATGTCAACTTACAAAGAAAGGTTAGAAAAATGCTGGGGTACATATATATTTGTATGTGTGTGTGTTTATATATTTATATAGATATATGAAACACACACATATACATACTCTTTTACTCTTTTACTTGTTTCAGTAATTTGACTTGGCGATGCTGGAGCACCGCCTTTAGTCGAGCAAATCGACCCCAGGACTTATTCTTTGTAAGCCTAGTACTTATTCTATCAGTCTCTTTTGCCAAACTGCTAAGTTACGGGGACATAAACACACCGCCATCGGTTGTCAAGCGATATTGAGGGAAGAAACATATACACACACATACATATACATACATATATATATATATATATATATATATATACACATATTCGACAGGCTTCTTTCAGTTTCCATCTACCAAATCCACTCAAGGCTTTGGCCCAAGGTGCTACACAGTGGGAATGAACCCGGAACCATGTGGTTGGTAAGCAAGTTATTTACCACACAGCCACTCCTGTGCCTATGTATGTATGTATATATGTATATATATATACATATATATATATATATATATATATGTGTGTGTGTGTGTAGTATATTAGGAATTGTTGAAGACTACATAGCAGGAATTTATAATGTTACAATATTTTAATTTGTCCACCTACACAACTAACATGCTTATTAGTGTGTGTCTAGGTATGTAGCGTGTTGTTGTAGTGGTATTGGTGGTGTTTGTGTGTTATATATGTAATAACTCTCTATTAGATATATAACGTGTGTGTGCGTATGTTTTGCAGTTGCTATGGCAACATAACTGCAGCCTTCATTAGTATATCATATCCATGTTGCTACCCTCCCCTATCCACTTATTCAGGCAGGCCAGCTAAGCTAAACAACAAAGACCATAGAATGAGGGAACTACTGTGTGGTCACAAGGCTGCCTGGAAATAACAGTAACGTCTCCCTTTTGTCTTATAAAAAGGGGGAAAATATTTAGAATAATGTTGTGTACCATTACTTAATGAGAAAAACAAAAACCAAACAAGGATAAAAATAACAAAGAGAGGGAATGGTCAAGGCTGGAATGCCTTTAAATAGTGCTCGCTTGGGGCTACAGAACAATGAAGTCTTAGAGCTGTATTTTATAGATGGATCTTAAATGAGGGAATAACTAGCCGTTAAGTCACTCTCTCTCTCTTCGTCTCTCTTTCTCTCTCTCCAGCTACTGCTAATTTGTTGAAGTACAACAGTAAACAACAACAAACTTAACTATCAGAAATGAAAAAAAAATTACAATCAAGAAAAAAAAAAGCAAAAAAAAAAGAAACCAACAAATTCTTGATAATTATTGATTAATATATTTTTTTTCTTCTTCTCCCTCCTTCCATCTCCAAGAGGAAATTAATATTTTGGTGTAACTTTACATGTAATTTTTACCAGATATAATTTGCAATTCATTAATGTTATATCAGCATAACAACAACAACAGCAAAATAAACAGGGAAAATAAAAAAGCAAAAAATGGTAGATACCACCACCACCACAGCTTGTTATAGTATTACAGTTCGTTGATATTCATTTGAATGAGAACCCAAGATAGTTATGCGTAGAGTGCATAACATCTTGTTCTGTTGTATCTCATAATATATATAATAGAATTGATATGCCTTAATTATTAACAACCAAGGCTGCTAGGGAGCTAGTTACCATCATCTGAAGTAACTTCGTTTCTGATTAATTCTGTTCAGATCCAATATAGATTATTTGATTTTGTAGTTAGTTTCCTGATGATTCATCTAAACTCAACTCCACGCATCTCATCAGTGTGTTTTGAAGCGATAGCCAACGATGGCCTTCAGCTTTTACTGGAATTTATTCATCAGATCTTGAGGTCAACATTGTTTTTTCTGTTGGCCATGTCATTGAACTTTCAATATTACTGAAACAGTTCGTTAAGCTTTTGGAACTCGAATTATCAGTCATAGAATAGATTTTAAGCCATTGAAGGAAATCTCATCCTTGTGGCTAATACAGGAAATCATTATTATTATTATTACCAAGACGGTGAGCTGGCACAAATGTTAGCGTGCTGGGCGAAATGCTTAGCGGTATTTCATCTGCCGTTACATTCTGAGTTCAAATTCCGCCGAGGTCAACTTTGCCTTTCATCCTTTTGGGGTCAATTAAATAAGTACCAGATATGCACTGAGGTCGATATAATTGACTTAATCCATTTGTCTGTCCTTGTTTGTCCTCTCTGTGTTTAGCCCCTTGTGGGTAGTAAAGAAATAGGTATTTTGCCCGTCGCTATGTTCTGAGTTCAAATTCTGCCAAGGTCAACTTCACCTTTCATTCTATCAGGGTCAATAAATTAAGTACCAGTGAAAACACTGGGGTTAACTAGTCCCCTCCCTCACTCCAAAATTGAGGCCTTATGCCTCCAGTAGAAAAGATTTTTATTATTATTACTGTTTATAACAGTAGTGATGAACCATTTTTTGCCTATGGACTCCTTTGATTCCTATTTCATTCAAGTGGACCCCTATAGCCATTCATTGGCCCTGTGGTTAGAAGCTTGCTTCCCAACCATATGCTTCTGGGTCCAGTCAAACTGTG
>NC_043007.1:23022633-23110133 GCF_006345805.1 Octopus sinensis
TCAGTCATTTGACTGTGGCCATGCTGGAGCACCGCCTTTAGTCGAGCAAATCGACCCCAGGACTTATTCTTTGTAAGCCTAGTACTTATTCTATTGGTCTCTTTTGCCGAACCGCTAAGTTATGTGTACTTAAACACACCAGCACCGGTTGTCAAACTATGTGGGGGGGGGGGGCAAACACAGAAACACAAACATATACACACACACATGCACATATATATATATACATATATATGACGGGCTTCTTTCAGTTTCCATCTGCCAAATCCACTCACAAGGCTTTGGTCGGCCTGAAGCTATAGTAGAAGACGCATGCCCAAGATGCCACGCAGTGGGACTGAACCCAGAACCATGTGGTTGGTAAGCAAGCTACTTACCACACAGCCACTCCTGCGCCTTGTGATTTAAAAAAAATTTTACTGCAAGTTTGAGATGGAGCAAGACAGTTATCTGATCTTTTGGATCCTGTCAAAACATCAAACCCATGCTAGTATGGAAAGCAGATGATGATGGTGGCAATGGTGATGACAAAGCTGTGGCAGTAGTGGGAGAAGTATTTGCTTTCAGACACAATGCTCCGCAGAGCAGAAGGATTCGGACTCCCTGACCCCGTAATTTGCAGTTTAACTTTTTAGCTATCACCTATCTGATCTGGTTATATTCTGTTGTTATATCACGTGTTGTTGAAATGGTTCTATCAACATTCAGTGGTTGTGGTATCTTACGACCATCTCTTTGAAGAACAAAGAATATTTACAGTTAACCTCGCTGATTCATTCTCTCTCTCTCTAATACGGAATGCAGTTCTTTGTTTTGAGATGGAGATGCATTGTGTAGCTATTCCGGCTCTCAGGTCTTGCTATAAAACCTGCTGACCTTCCCGCCTTAATATTCAAAGTGGTTTCCATTAAAGCAAAACAGCAGAATCCGGGGAAACTAGTGATGGTGCACATCGGTAAATAATAAGTACTAAAGGTTCACAAAGTGGAATAAATCCACTCCCATTGAGTTTATCTAATTGTGAATTGAAGCAAATACATGTTGCCGTTTTTCTTTCCTTCTCTGAAAGCCCGCTAATGGAGCAAATCTGCCTGCAGATGCAGTGGTGTATGTTTTATGCCTGATACGGTCGGTTGGTTACATATCTGTACAATTGACTTATTTAGCGATTAAGATTGTTTCCCAATAAAAGCTATTTTCCTCTGATGCTGAAAGTAGACTAGTAAAGAAATAATTGATGTACATTTTTATTTCATTTTTCCCCAGTGTTTGTTCAACTGGATTAGAAACTGATTCACTCAGATCTCCGTTGATAATTCATCGGAAACTGATTTGCTTTTGCGTTTCATTTTCCTAAATAAGTTGTTGTTGATGATGATGATGTTGTTTACCTCTGCAACATGGCTTGACTATTGATCTAGCTTACCTATGATCAAAAGTGTGTGCCAGAGTGGTGACCATCCTGTCTTTTTGTCCATCTAGGACAACATTATCCAATCCTTTATTTACCTTTTTAATTGTTTCAGTCTTTGAACTGCAGCCATGCTGGAGCACAGCACCACTTTGAAGGGCTTAGTTGAACCCCAGAACTTTTTTTTGTTTTTTACATTTGGTACTTATTCTATTAATCTCTTTTGCTGAACTGCTAAGCTACAGGGATATACACAAACCAACTGGTTGTCAAGCAGTGGGACAAACTCTCTCTCTCTCTCTCACACACACATACAAAACAGGCTTCTACACAGTTTCCATCTACCAAATTTACTCACAAGGCATTAGTTGACCCGGGTCTACACCAGAAGACACTTGCCTAAGATGTCATGGAGTGGACTTGAACCTGAAACCTCAGGCTTCTTAACCACACTGTTATGCCTGCACCAATCTGTACTATTTTAAAATTGTTGGGTATGGGATTTGGCTATTATTTCTACCAGGTCTGGCAACTCTGTGGAGGTTTCTTCAATAGTCAGTGTTACTCAGTGTTTTATGGTCTTGGTGGGGTAATCAGTGGTATATTTGAGTAATCTGTGTCCCAGTGGAGGCACAATACCCAGTGGTTAGGGCAGTGGACTCGCGGTCGTAGGATCATGGTTTCAATTCCCAGACTGGGCGTTGTGTGTGATTATTGAGCAAAAACACCTAAAGCTCCATGAGGCACTGGCAGAGGGTGGTGGTGACCCCTGTTGTACTCTTTTGCCCCAACTTTCTCTCACTCTTTCTTCCTGTTTCTTGGGTAACGCTGCGATGGACTGGCGTCCCATCCAGCTGGGGGGAACACATATGCCATAGAAACCAGGAAACCGGGCCCATGAGCCTGGCTAGGCTTGAAAAGGTGCATAAATAAAAATAGATCTCTGTCCCAGCATATGTTTACTGTTTGAATTATACATTATAGTATGTAACATGTCCTCTGGTATGTTAACACATTAACTGCCACATGTACCACTAGTGGTTCATCGCAAACTTCTCACAGCTGTCATATGTACCACCGGTGGTACAATTTCATAATTAGAGAAAATATTTTATTCTGTATCTTTGACATGGTCTTGAGGATATCTAAATAATATGAGTGCTAAATATTAAGTTTAATTATGAAATATTGTAAAAATGCAAAAAAAAAAAATGAAAAATTACAATTTCTTGTAATTAAATAGCATGCTGTGTGATCGGAAATATGTGACATTACCAGTAAGTTTCAGTAACAGGCCACAGCAGTTAACGTATTAAATAAAGCGCAAAAAGGTGTATTATGGCAGTCAGGGTATGTGGTGTGAAGTGTAGCGTTGTCAATTGTTTAATGTTGTAGAGACAACTTATTGTATGGTTGTCATGTCCCACATAGAGTGCTTTGTGTGAAGTATGTTATATAAATATATCAGATAATCTACTATTTAAGGTGCGCTATTTGTAGAGCACAGTGTCAAGATCAGAGCAATTTATTTTCATTGGCACAGGAGTAGCTGTGCAGTTGAGAAGTTTACTTCCCAATCATGTGGTTCTGGGTTCAGTCCCACTGCACGGCATCTTAGAAAAGTGTCTTTTACTAAAACCTTGGGCCCATCAAAACCTGTTGAATGGATTTGTTGACAGAAACAGAAAGATGTCTATTGTGTGTGTGTTTGTGTGTAGACATTATGCAATGGTTGTAAATGAGCATCACCATCATACAAGCGGTGTTATTTGTTTCCTTTCATTCATCAATGGTTATGGAAAATATTATGCTGCTAAGAAGCAGGTGAAGGTTGGCAGCAGGAAGGGTGTTTGTCTGTAGAAAATCTGCCTTGACAAATTCCATCGGCCCCCTTGCAAGAATGGAAAAGTGAATGTTAAATATGGTGATGATGGTATTTTACAACCTGTTTTGTAAAAAAAGACTTTCAACTTCATCTTGGTAATGTTATTAACAGAGGCAAATATAAAGTGGACTAATAAAATGCAAAATAGCTACAGTGTATCAGGATTTATTGCAAGGAATATTTCAACCATTTATAGTAGAATAAAAAGGCTTAATTAATTGAATAGGATCTGAAAAAAGGTGATTAGTGGTAGTGGTTACTACAATACTGGCTACAGTATGGACTGTGGTGGTGGTTATAACACTGGTTGTAGGTGTTGTGGGGATTGTAGTACTGGCTGTCGTAGTGGTGGTGGCTATAGGACTGGCTGCTGTGGTGGTAGTGGTTACTACAATACTGGCTACAGTATGGATATTGTAGTGGTGGTAGTGGCTACAGTATGGACTGTGGTGGTGGTGGTGGTTATAACACTGGTTGTAGGTGTTGTGGGGATTGTAGTACTGGCTGTCGTAGTGGTGGTGGCTATAGGACTGGCTGCTGTGGTGGTAGTGGCTACAGTATGGACTGTGGTGGTGGTAGTGGTGGTTACAGTATTTGATGTTGGAGTGGTAGTGGTTACTACAATATTAGTTATAGTACAAACTAGCGATGGTGGTGGCTATAGTACCGGATATCATCGTATTAATGAGTACAACACTTTATTATTACTAGTAGTTGTAGTGTAGTGTTGGTAGTGGTCTCAGTGTTGTTGAATGCCCTACACTGCTGTAAAATTATGTTGTCCACACAAGTAAATAAAGTTGGGGTGGTCGGTCCTGTGCTCATGACTGGATATCACCAATCAATATAATCAATAAACTATTTGATTTGCTGCAATAAGGAGGAGCCAAATGTCCGAGTCAGCATATTTCTGCTGACAGTCAGGCCAAAACGTAAGAGTCTGCCTGTCCTGCAAAATAGAATTTAGTTTAGTTGCAAAGAAATGAAAACCCATTTGATGTGTTTACTAATTTATAAATGTAATAATAAAAGATACTGCTTCCCATGCATGCATGCATAAATACATACATGTGTATGTACATATATAAATGCATGCATACATATGTACATGTATGGAAGCACTCCGTCGGTTCCGACAACGAGGGTTCCGGTTGATCCGATCAACGGAACAGCCTGCTCGTGAAATTAACGTGTAAGTGGCTGAGCACTCCACAGACACGTGTACCCTTAACGTAGTTCTCGGGGATATTCAGCATGACACAGAGAGTGACAAGACCGGCCCCTTGAAATACAGGTACAACAGAAACAGGAAGTAAGAGTGAGAGAAAGTTGTGGTGAAAGAGTACAGCTGCCTTGTGGAGCTTTAGGTGTTTTCGCTCAATAAACACTCACAACGCCCGGTCTGGGAATCGAAACCGCGATCCTACGACTGCGAGTCCGCTGCCCTAACCACTGGGCCATTGCGCCTCCACGTACATGTATATGTGTATACATACATGTGCACGTGTGTACATGGCTTTGTTAGGATGGTATATAAATAAAAATAACTGAGTTATAGGTGTGAGCCAAGATGTAATGTTGACTATGTAATTCACTTGTGATGGATCCTTCATTAGTTTTTCAGGTGATCATTCAGTTGTCCAATTAACTGAAACACCTACTTATTTGATTAACCCTTTCGTTACCAATCCGGCTGAAACCTTCTCTGGCTCTGTAGTACAAATGTCTTGTTTTCATAAGTTTTCAATTAAAATCTTCCACCAAGCCTTAGTCACAATTTATGTTCCTAACACTAGCTTAATGATAACCAAGTTATTTTACTAAATTCTTTGTTATATTTAAAATTAATTGAAAGAAACACAGAGCATCTCAACAGAAAACATAAGAGGAGACCTCAATGTAGTCACTCTATATGCTAGAAATAATAGCCTAAATTTCCTTCAATCCACACCCTTCCAATTGCTTCTAATGTGCATCTGCCCAAATGTAGAGGTGTGTTTAACCCTTTCGTTACCAACCTGGCTGAAACCACCTCTGGCTCTGTAGCACAAATGTCTTGTTTTCATAAGTTTTGAATTAAAATCTTCCACCAAACCTTAGTCACAACTTATGTTCCTAACACTAGCTTAATGATAACTAAGTTATTTTACTAAATTCTTTGTTATATTTAAAATTAATTAAAAGAAACATAGAGCATCTCAAATGGTTGAAACTGGCTCTGGCTCTGAGGACAAATACCTTGTTTCCATAAGTTCTGAATTAAAATCTTCCCCCAAACCTTAGTCACAATTTATGTTCCTAACACTAGCTTAATGATAACTAAGTTATTTTACTAAATTCTTTGTTATATTTAAAGTAACTAAAACACAGAGCATCTCAAAATAAATACAGTAACGAAAGGGTTAACATGTAAGTGGCTGTGTTCTTCAAAGATGTGTACTCTTAACAGAATTCTCCAGCCAAATCAATGTGGCAAGGCTGGGCCTTTGAATTACAAATGTAATACAATCCATCTGATAGGCCTCCAACTCATTTTCAGACACTTCTATTTTACTTACAAGGTTTGTGTGAGCCCTAGGCTATGATAGATATTTGCCTGAAAAATCATTCAGTGAACTTGAACCTAAATCTTCATGGTTGCAAAGTAAACCACTTAACCACTTAACCGTGCTTATGCTCACATACATATATACATATGTACACTCACACATGCATACATACACAGTAATTACATGTGTATTAATACACCATTGATTATAAGTTATATAGTTTTATCCATGCATAGTTTTACTAAAAAATTAGGTCTATCAAAGTGCTTTTGGGTGCTTGGGGTAAGGATTGGATACTTATAAGCATAAGATTTCTTGATCCAGGATCACTTTGGGTGGGCAAAGCATTAATCTAAACCAGTGCTTCTCAACCATTTTTTACCTATGGAATCCTTTGTTCCCTATTTTACTCAGGTGGACCCTCATAGTCATTCTTTGTTTGAAAAATCCTATTTGTATTTTTAGAATTAAATATCATTAAGAATTATACTAAAAAAAAACTGTTTAGATATTTTGTGTATTGTGGAAGTATAACCAATTTATTGCTCATAAATTTTAACAAAAAAAATTCGGTAAGTAGCTTGCTTACGAACCACGGGGTTCCAAGTTCAGTCCCACTGTGTGGCACCTCGGGCAAGTGTTTTCTACTATTGCCTTGGGCTGACCAAAGCTTTGTGAGGGGATTTGGTAGACGGGAACTGAAAGAAGCCCATCGTATATATGTATATATATATATATGTATGTGTGTCTGTGTTTGTCCCCTCCAACATCGCTTGACAACCGATGCCGGTGTGTTTACGCCCCCCGTAACTTAGCAGTTCGGCAAAAGAGACTGACAGAATAAGTACTAGGCTTGCAAAGAATAAGTCCTGGGGTCGATTTGCTCGACTAAAGGCGGTGCTCCAGCATGGCCACAGTCGCATGACTGAAACAAGCAAAAGAGTTAAAAGAGTATATGGACCCAGTTGATAAACCATTGGTCTAAACCAGTGCTTTTCAAACTTTTTGCTGGAGCGGAACCCCAAGGAGACATTCCACTGACTCGAGGAACCCCTGTGCAATAATTTAATAGTCTTATGCACACATATCTGCACAGGAGAATTAAAAATTACTGCCGATTTTAGCAGTTTTGTAACTTCTTGCGGAACCCCTGGACTGTACTGGCGGAACCCTGGTTGAAAACCACTGGTCTAAACAGTACCAATTCTGTAATTGCTTGGTGTAAATATAACATTGTCTCAATACAAGGAAAACAAGCCTAAAATGCATATGAGGGAGTACTGGAAAGTTCCTGGCTTTAAGGGTATCCTGAAAGGCCTGGTTGGGGGCTGAACCTTCTGAGTTCATTTACAGGGCTTAGTAAAACTGAAGGACCGCTGCAATAAGTATGTGAATCTGAGAAGAGGAATATGTTGAATAAAAAATCATAATTGATTGCTCCTCCTGTATTTTCTTTTACCCAAAGCCTGCAGTTTTTCAGCATCCTATCGTAGAGACGATGGTTCATAGGTGACGTCACGGGCACTGCATTGCAAAACTACTCAACGCATGCCTACTACTGTGACTACATGTCATTTAGAAGTTCATGTCAACACTGGCAGCTACAAGGAAGTGAGTTGGAGTTATATGAATGGAAAGTATTTTGTGAGGTTGTGACACTAAGCTAATGCTATGACCTGGCAGAGTCATTAAAGGCATTGAATAGAATGACTTTGCAATATCTGTTCAATTTCTTGCATGTGGAGTTCAAATCCCACTGTGGTTTGTCAGTTTTGTCTTTTGCCCTTTTGGTGGGGGTCAATAAAAAAAAAAAAGTTACCAAATCAAGGCAGTGGATTGGTGGGACTCTTAAAGCATCAACCAAATTGCTTTGAGGGATCTCTTCAAGGTTTTTGAATTCTGCTGTACATCTTTTATCTTTTATCTATTATTGGTTTTGTTCATTGGACCATGGCCATGCTGGGGCACCACCTTGAAGGGTTTAGTTGAACAAATTGACCCAGTAATTAATTTTTTTTAAAGGCTCAGTGCTTATTGTATTAGTCTCTTTTGCTGAACTGCTAAGTTACTGGTATGTAAACAAATTAGCAGTTTATTAAGTGACGGGGTGAGACAAACACAGACTTAAATACACACACACACACACACACACATTATTGGCTTCTTTTAGTTTCTATTTACCAAATCCTCTCACAAGGCCAACCCAAGGCTATTGTAGAAGGCACTTGTCCAAGGTGCCATGCAGTGGGACTGAATGCCAACCCATGTGGTTGGGAAGCAAATTTCTTACCACAACCATGCACACATACGTACATATGTATGGAAGTATGTATGTATACATAAGCATGGTTGGGTGGTTAAGAAGTTTCCTTTGCAACCGCAAGGACCTAGGTTCAAACTCACTACATGAATCTTTGAGCATGTGTCTTCTATCATAATCTCAGGTTGAATAAAATTTGGTAGTCTGAAAGTGTGAGTAAGGTCAATAAAAAAAGGTCAGATAAATTGTGTTTGTAATTCAAAAGCTCAGTCTGTGACGACAGCTGTGTGAAGTTGTATTGGCCTTAAAATGGTTGGCCTTTCCTTTGTGCCACACCAATGGCCAAGAGAGGGCAGATTCAAATGCATGTGAAACTGCTACTAAATCTTGCTCCAAAAAGCCCCTTAGTCCAGCCCTGCACATATGACAGCCCTGCACATATGACAGCCCTGCACATAAGCGGAAAGTGTAACCACAACATCATAAGTGGAAAGTGTAACCTCTCGAAAGAGCTGTTCTTCACTCCTGCTCCAGAGCGTTGGCTGCGGGGTCACTCCGAAAAGCTGTATCTGTGACGATTTCATCTCAATCGAAGGAGAGGGGCTTTCTCCGTCCGGGTTGTGGATCCGTGGAATAAGCTGCGGGACGAGATGGTGAAGATGCCAACGGCCACTCGGTTCAAAGTCTCCCTTGACCCTCAAGTGGCCTGAACTCTTTACATGAACACCACCCTGTACATAACTCCATGTCCCCCTACATAGCCTTGCTTTTTGCTTTTTGAGCCAAAAATTAACTAACTCACTAACTAACTAAAAACAAAATTCTCTCTTGGGTTCATAGAAGGTAAATAAAAAGGGACAGTAAATAGAAAGTTGTTTTCCCTGTGTCTATTTTTAGATCAAGAAGAATTGAAACAGGCTTCTTTCTTGGTGCACCCAAAAACCTAATCTAACATGGGAGGTGGGGATTACTTCTGCTGAGTTTTAAATAGTATCTTCTAATTAATGAGGTCGTAAGAGGTCAGCAATAGGTTCAATATTTTGGTGGTAGTTTGAAGAGATGAATCATATTGCAATAACTGGTTTATTATGCTGTTTTATGTCAAACTGCCATAACTTTCCATTCAGTTTCACACAAGTTTGTATCTCCGTGTATGTGCTGGGTGGGTGGGGATTGGGAGGTGGGAAGGAGGAGTTTCTCATTAATCTTTTAGCGTTTATTACTTCCCCTCCTTCTCTCCCACCTTCATTTTTTTAATATTTTTTAAACTCCACCCCCTTCTCACACCCTCTTGTTTGCTCTCTGGTCCTTCAGCCAAAACAATGTCGTCGCAGTAAGAAGAGAATTGAAAAGCGAGGAAAAAAAGGAAGTAAATAAAAAGAAATTATGATTACTCAATAGCAGCCCTAAATTGCAAATTTGGAAGAATTCCAAGCATTATTGCGAAACTGCTGCCATAAATTGGCAGCTCTGTTGTCACTGGGAATATGTTCTACTTCCAGTTTTTACACATAGATTTAGTAATATTGCGTGTGTGTGTGTGTGGATCATGCACCTCAGGTTATCATTGCTGTCTTTTTTATCTTTTGCTTGTTTCAGTCATTGGACTGTGGCCATGCTGGAGCACTGCCTTGAAGTGTTTAGTTAAATAAATCAATTACAGTCCTGTTTTTTTAAAAAAAATTTTCTCTGAATTTAGTACTTACGCTACTGGTCTCTTTCACTGAACTGCTAGGTTATGGGATGTTAACAAACTAACACCAGTTATCAAGTGGTGAGGCCACACACACACAATGAGCTTTTACACAGTTTCCATTTATAAAATTCACTCTTAAGGCATTGGTTTGGCCCAAGGGTTAGAGTAAGAGACACTTGTATATCGTTAGCCACTACACACATTTTTTTTTCTCTCCTTGTTTCTTTCTGTAGAAGAGCATAGGCTCGAAACGTAAAAGACTTTTTCAATTCCTGAGCATTATACTAAAACATCTGTTTGTTTTGTACACCACCTGTCTTTGTCTTGTTTTTTTCGTAAACTCTCCCTATATATATATGTGTGTGTGTGTGTATAAATATATGTGTGTTTGTGTGTGTGTATATATATATATATATTATATATATATATTATATATATATATATATTATATATATATAATACATACATACAGGCGTAACTGTGTGGTAGGAATCTTTCTTCCCAACCACATGGTTCCCAGTTCAGTCCCACCTTGGGCATATGTCTTCTACTTTTCTACTTCAGCCTCGGGCTGACCAAAACCTCATGAGTGAATTTGGTAGATGGAAATTGAAAGAAGCCCATTGTGTGTGTGTGTGTGTCTGTATTTGTCTTCCCATCATCACTTGACAACCGGTGTTGGTGTGTTTACATCCCCGTAATTTAGTGGTTCAGCAAAAGAGACTGATAGAATAAATACTAGGCTTAAAAAATAAGTCCTGGGGTCTATTTGTTCGACTAAAACCCCTCGAGGCGGTGCTCCAGCATGACCACAGTCAAATGACTGAAACAAGTAAAAGAATAAAAGAACATATATATATACATATATAAGAAATGTAACTACATGTGTTCTGTTGGTGATTTTGTTTTCCTCATTTTCCCTTCTTTCTCTGGACTTCCCTGTTTCCAATGAAAAGCTGTACCTGAAATGTTAACAACAATTCTCTCTTCCCCGAGCGCCAAATTAATATATTTCTTGTGCACGTCCTCATGTTTGTTTTTTCTTTTATTCTCTGTTTTTTTTAATTGTTTGTTTATTCGAATTAACTGTGTGTGTGTGTGTGTGTGTGTGTGTGTGTGTATGTATGTTACTGTCTGCTTGCCTTGATATCACACGAGAGTTGTAAACAAAATGTTTTTGTCATGCAAAGTGTCCTTCATTTCCAACATCTCCAGTCATGGAAAAATATTACATTACTTGGAGACAGGTAAGGGTTGGTGAATGGAAAAGTATGCATCTGTAGAAGAGAAACCTCAACAAAATTCAGACTAACCCATGCAAGCATGGAAAAGTGGATGCTAAAATGATGATGGTGGTGGCCATACCCGTGCCTATAATGTACAACCTTTATAGAAACGCTTCCTCGAAATTCACAAGGGAAAGTTCAATGACCATCAAATATAAATTTATTTTCCTTTGCATTATTACAGTTGGATACAGTTGTTGTGGATCATGAAAATTTGGTAGGGACCACTGCTGGTCCTTCTTGCCTGTGCATCATCACCCAATATTGTATCCCTTAAAATCTTGTCTAAAACATTTTCTTTTGTTCTTCAAGGTTTAACCCTTTAGTGTTTAAACTGGCTATATCTGGCCCAAATATTCTACTCATTTTATGCTCAAACTGGCCAGAACCAGTATCTCACACCTACCCTGCAATGTCATTCTAAAAATAAACAATTACATCTTTCAAATCTTGAAGCTACAAGATAATACCAGGTTAATTTTTTAAAATGTAAATGAATAATGATTACTTCTGACATATTAATTTGAACACTAAAGGGTTAACCCTATGCTTCAAATTGTTTGGAAGCATTTTTTTCTTCTGCCCTTTTCTCAAGGGCTTAATTTGTGGTGCTGCCGATCCCTATAACTCTTTTTTATTGTTCTATTCTTTAGGGTTCAATCTATGGCACAAACAGTCTCTGAAACTATCGACTTCCCTAATGAAGAGGAGAAAATCCTTCAACTATGGGAAGAGATCGATGCATTTCAAACATCCATGAAACTCAGCGAGGGGCGACCAAGGTAAGGAAATGTCTAAGGTTTTTGTGTTGTCTTTTTAATGTGTTCACAGGTTTTAACTGTGGTTTCAATGGTGAGGTGAAGAAGATGTTGATGAGAAATTAATCTAAACAAACTAGCAATATTTGTTGTCATTAAACTGTTCAAACATTGCACAGTTACATGTGTACATGTATGCATGGATAGATGTATATATCCACCCATCTATGCATTCATCCATCCATCCCCACCTCTCCCTCCATCCACCTCTCCCTCCATCCACCTCTCTCTCCATCCACCTCTCTCTCCATCCACCTCTCTCTCCATCCACCTCTCTCTCCATCCACCTCTCTCTCCATCCACCTCTCTCTCCATCCACCTCTCTCTCCATCCACCTCTCTCTCCATCCACCTCTCTCTCCATCCACCTCTCTCTCCATCCACCTCTCTCTCCATCTACCTCTCTCTCCATCCACCTCTCTCTCCATCCACCTCTCTCTCCATCCACCTCTCTCTCCATCCACCTCTCTCTCCATCCACCTCTCTCTCCATCCACCTTTCCCTCCATCCACCTCTCTCTCCATCCACCTCTCTCTCCATCCACCTCTCTCTCCATCCACCTCTCTCTCCATCCACCTCTCTCTCCATCCACCTCTCTCTCCATCCACCTCTCTCTCCATCCACCTCTCTCTCCATCCACCTCTCCCTCCATCCACCTCTCCCTCCACCCCTCCTTCCCCATCCCACCCCATTTCATCCATCCATCTATTCATTCATTCATTCATGCATTCATTACACACTCTATAAGAATTTAAAAACTTCAAGAAACATGAAGTAAATTATTTTTGATGATGGAACTGAAAATAATAGATAAAGCTATAAATAGTAATGTAGAATATTGAGTTAAAAACTCTTTGGATTAAAAAAAAAAAAAGCTGAAAGCTGGAGACTGTGGGAAGCTCTTGACTTTCTTTTCATCCAATGTTTTTCGTTTAACCTAATATTCTAACCACTGTTATTTATTATTATCTATTTTCTTTAAGGTGGCAAGCTGGCAGAACCCTTATTGTGCCAAACAAATTGCTCAGCAGTTGAACTCTTGAGTTCAAATTACGCTGAAGTTTGACTTTGCCCTTCATCCTTTCAGAGTCAATAACATAAGTACCACTTGAGCTCATGGGGTTGATCCTTTCCTGAAACTTTTGTTTGTTCCTTCTCGAGCCATGCCTGGCTCATAAGGGCCGGTTTCCTGGTTTCCTTGGCATAAAGGTTCCCCACCTGGACGGGACGCCGGTCTGTCGCAGGTGAGCTGCAAGATGCGGGAGGAAAGAGTGAGAGAAAGTTGTAGCAATAGAGTCAGCAGAAGTTTCGCCATTACCTTCTGCCAGAGCCACGTGGAACTTAGGTGTTTTCGCTCATAAACACACACATCGCTCAGTCTGAGATTCAAACTCGCGATCCCTCGACCACGAGTCCGCTGTTCTAACCACTAGGCCATGTGCCTCCCACATAAAACTGCTGGCCTTGTGCCAGATTTTGAAATCATTTATCTACTTTGAGTTCCACCATTAAAAATAATTTAATACACGCACACACTCACACACACACACACACACACACACATATCTGTGTTTGTGTCTGTATACATATACATCCATGCATACAAACACACACATCTACATAGACACGCATACACTCATTCAGACATGAACACACATTTGTTTTGCAAATCCAGTATTTCTGACAGATTATTTTTGTATTGCAGATATAGCTTCTATGATGGACCCCCATTTGCTACTGGTCTGCCCCATTATGGACATATTTTGGCTGGAACCATCAAAGACATTGTCACCAGATATGCCAGTTTGAAAGGGTACTACGTGGAGCGGCGCTTTGGTTGGGATTGCCATGGACTGCCTGTTGTAAGTAAATTAATTAAAGTGTAGCAAATAGTATGTGTGGGTAGCTGTTTAACCCCAAAGCAGCCTTGATAGAGCAGATTTATGATTAAGGATGTTTTAGCTGAAAGTGTACTACCTTTTGTATATTGAAGATTGCATTGTCCAATTCATCCTCCTTCCTTTTCTCAATATGATTGTGTGAGATAGAGCAGCAAGCTGGCAGAATTCTTAAGGTGGCGAACTGGCAGAAACGTAGCACGCCGGGCGAAATGCTTAGCGGTATTTCGTCTGCCGCTATGTTCTGAGTTCAAATTCCGCCAAGGTCAACTTTACCTTTCATCCTTTTGGGGTCAATAAAATTAGTACTAGTTGAGCACTAGGCTCACTGTAATTAACTCCTCTGAAATTGCTGGCCTTCTGCCAAAATTTGAGATCGGTTTTGTTGTTGTTATTATTATTATTGTTATTATTATTACTTACCAGGAATTTGAGATTGACAAAACCTTAAATATCAAAGGTCCAGAAGATGTGGAAAAGATAGGAATTGCTGCTTACAACCAAGAATGCCGCAAGATTGTGATGAGATATTCAAAAGAATGGAAGGTTCGTTTCTTTTTACCACTCTTTTTGCCAATTTTCAATTTATTAGAATTTTAATTTCAAATTCAATTTTTGAAAAAAAAAAAAATATATGTGATTATGCTTTTGTCCATATATGCATAAATGAGAAATTTGCTGTCATTATTTAGCTCTCGTTTGGCAATCCTCAAGGTGTTCCAACCATGCCATTTAGTATATCCAGAACTTCATTGTTCAATTTGACCTTACTTTTTTTTTAAACAGTGGTAGGCTGTGGTTCAAGGGAGATTTGACTTTTATTTCTTGTCGGTTGCGTGACTCTATCATTAATTCAAAATGTGATTTCATGTATGCTAGTAAAGAGGTTCAATCTTCTGGATTAGTGACTTGAGTTGACTAATAACTTCAAAAGTCACTACTGACACCCCTCAACTACCAAACTTCAAGTTTGACACCCAGATATATATCTGCACCCAACTGCTACGATTTCTAACAGATGAATGGCAAGCAAATGTAATAGATTGCCTTGCTAGAAATAACAACCAAATTTCCGTCAAAGTGCAGCCTGTCATCCCCAAAATAGCTGGACACATTGGATAGTGTAGTCTTAGATATATTCCTTATCATTTTATTTTTGTTTTTCCATTTTGGCATTGGTTGGATGTGTCTTACACATCATCCCATCATTTGCTGAAATCCTTTGTTATTTTCTTATATAGCAATGGAGATAACCACCCAATATTGTTATTGTTTGTGTAATGCTTACCTGGCATGATTTTACAATTAGATATCCTTCCTATCATAAACCACTTTACTGTGTGTACTAGATAACATTATATCATGCCAAAAATCAATGGAAATTGCAGTTGTGATACCAGTGCCGGTGGCACATAAAAGAACCATCCGAACATGGCCGTTGCCAGTGCTGCCTCGACTGGCCTGTGCCAGTGGCACGTAAAAAGCACCGACCGATCGTGGCCATTGCCGGCCTCGCCTGGCTCCTGTGCTGGTGGCATGTAAAAAGCACCCACTACACTCACAGAGTGGTTGGCGTTACGAAGGGCATCCAGCTGTAGGGACACTGCCAGATCAGACTGGGCCTGGTGCAGCCTCCTGGCTTCCCAGACCCCAGTCGAACTGTCCAACCCATGCTAGCACGGAAGCGGGCGTTAAACAATGATGATGATGATGATGATTGGCATGATATAATGTTATCTCGTGTTTTCATTCAAAGTTAGATGAGTTTTCTTCAGTATAATTGTGATCTTGATCATAGTACCCAGCTTTCACTGTCCCTATCAATGTACCTGTCAATAGAGAGCACAAGTGATAATGCAGTACACTTCTGCTACAAGATGTAGTTATATAGGTTTTTCAGTTGTCTACAGTGTCTCTCAATTGTCACTGTGTTGCAACAGTGTTCTTAGAACACTGTGCAACTGTGTCCTGCTAATAATAATGAAATTATTGCATACAGTGCTCAGGTGCACCACAACTTGTCAAAAGTGCGTATAAAGTATATGCAGTAATGTACAAATGTCTGGGAAGTGAACAGCGTATGAGTCAGATACATGCTTGCATGGGTATGGAGGGGAGAAGATCAGGTGTAGTGTTGGCGAATCTCAGGAAGCATGGAAGTTTTGAAGGATGCAGTGCTCCGACAACTAACAACTGATGCCGGCAGTTTGTTCCATGCTTCAGCAACTCTTAGCGTGAAAAAAATGTTTCCGAAAGTCATGGGAGCTGTGCTGTTTTCTGACTTTGTAAACATATCCATGGGTGTTAGACAGGTGGAGTTTGAAAAGGTGCTCAGAGTTATTGTTAGTAAGATGGTTAATTATTTTTATGGGTGTCTGCCAAGTCAGCTGCCAGACATCGGAGTTTCAATGTATCCATGCCCAGGGAAGTAAGGCGTTCAGAATATGGCAAATGCCTGATGGAGGGTAAGTTGTCAAAATGACAAGAGAGGCCAATACTGTTTCATCATATTTTATTGCCATTTTGTGAAAATGGACCAGAAAGTAATGAATAATGTTCATTTAAGTTGATAAAATAATTACTAGTAGGATTCAGCTCCAATACCAGTTCCTACAAAAATTAATCCTGTGACTGTTTAAAGAATCAAAATTTGTAATTAATCAATTACCATGTTTTTCGTTGTTCTTCTTTCAGTGTATCGTCACAAGGCTGGGTCGTTGGATAGATTTTGACAATGATTACAAAACCATGTACCCGACTTTCATGGAATCAGTCTGGTACATGTTCCGCCAGCTTTTTGTCAAGGGATTGGTTTACAAAGGTTACAAGGTAATTGAATATATATGTTCTCTTCTGCCAAGTTAGGAAACTGTCATTTTCAAAGCTTATTTTATCTGTAATCAAAGAAGATCCTTTTGCTGTATTGCTGTAGTTAACCAGTAATCTGAGAGCAACTCACAGGTTCCAGAACCTTAGATAGGATCCACTTCAGTTGCTGTTATGCAGTGGTTGATTGTGTAAGGGTGCCGCATTACAGTAGAGTATGGTTTCATCATCATCCTCATTTTAACATCTACTTTTCCATGGGTCAGACAGAATTTACTGAAGAGGATTTATTTTATGGCGGGATGCTATAAAACACACTCTCTCTCTCTCTCTCTCAGACACACACATACGACTAGACACACACACACACGACTAGACACACACACACATGACTAGACACATACACACACACACAACTAGACACACACACACACACGACTAGACACACACACAACTAGACACACACACATGACTAGATACACACACACACATGAATAGACACACACACACACACATGAATAGACACACACACACACATGACTAAACACACACACTCACGACTAGACACACACACTCACGACTAGACACACACACTCACGACTAGACACACACACTCACGACTAGACACACACACTCACGACTAGACACACACACACGACTAGACACACACACACGACTAGACACACACACACGACTAAACACACACACACGACTAGACACACACACACGACTAGACACACACACACACGACTAGACACACACACACACGACTAGACACACACACATTTGACTAGACACACACGCACACGACTAGACACACACACACATTTGACTAGACACACACACACACGACTAGACCTAGACACACACACACATGACAATACACAAGCACAGAGCAATTACATCATGTACTTTGACACTCCGATATTTCTATATTTCAGGTGATGCCCTTCTCTACAGCATGCAGCACACCTTTGTCTAACTTTGAAGTTGGTCAGAATTATAAAGAAGTCAACGATCCTGCGAGTAAATATTAAACATTTTTCATTTTTTTCAGTCTGTTGCAGAGAGATATGGTTTAGACATCATATATACTGTCGTGATTGTAACTTTCTATATACATGTGTAGCTACATGTGACATTTTATTAGGTAACTGCATTGGCTTCAATAACCATCTTTCTCTCTTAACAAAACTCTTGGATAACAAAACACTATCCTGGTTCTTAACTGGGTAAGTGTATAGATTGTCTGCTCCTCCAATTGTTATTATTCTGTTCTATTATTCTATTACTGTAAATCCTCGAGTATAATCCGCATTTTTTCCCCAAAATTTAAAGGTCAAAATCCCTAGTGCGTACTATATACGAGGTTAAAAATGAAAATTATTTTCTAAGCAATGTCCGAGTCTCTATTTGCTGTCTGGCAATGTTTATTCAGACGCATTTTGTGACGTCGGGCACGAAAATACTTTAAGCTAAGCCAGAAAGCAATGAAGTCATAAAAGAATCATCCATAACTTGCAGTAAGCAACTTTTATTAAACGTTATTACTGTTATTTCTTTATTTTCTGCAAACAAAATGCACAAAAAAGCTACATGTTTGCATTATGTTATATACACAATAATAATAAAGGACGTTATCGTATACATTTTTACAAACCAAGGACATTATATAGACCTCCTTGACTCAAGTTAGAGAAAGGGTGCGTATTATACACATGGTTGAGGTTTTTCAGAGGTACAGCCCCCTAAAAATCCCCTGTGTATTATACTCAAGGGTGGACTATACTCGAGGATTTACGGTATTTTTAAAGTCTGGTACTTGTTCCATTGGTCACTTGCCGAACCGCTAATAAATGGAGACGTACCAACCAGCACAGGTTTTCAAGCGGTGGTTTCAGCTAGGGGATGTGGCCATGCTGGGGTGTTTGCATTAGTGTTAATGCTTGTTTAGTTTAGACTCACTTTTCTGTCCTGTTTCTGGAATTGGTTCTAGTGAAGTTGTGAATTGAACAGAGCTGTCTTTTGTGTTTCTTGCTGTGGTGCGGGTTCATCTGGTACTCCAGATAGGATAATAAATTGTTTTGGTACCTCTGTGTGTGTGTGTATGTATGTATATTTATATGTAGACATATGTGCACACACACACACACACACACACACTCACACACTCACTCACTCACTCACTCACTCACTCACTCACTCAGCCACTCACTCACTCACTCACTCAGCCACTCACTCACTCCTCACTCACTCAGCCACTCACTCACTCACTCACTCAGCCACTCACACACTCAAAAAACCACTCGCTCACTCACGTTGTAGACAGAGAAAGATGTAACTAGAATTAAGGACTAAAGATTCTGAAATTTCTGTGTAAATTGTTTTTTATAAAATACTATAGAACAAATAGTTTGTTGATCTTAAATTTATTTCCCCATTCTCACCAAAATGACTCACTTTGTGTTTTCTTCTCTTCTTACAGTTATTGTGAGTTTTCCTCTCCTGGATGACCCAGAAGTATCCCTTGTCGCCTGGACTACCACACCCTGGACTCTTCCCAGCAACTTGTCAGTTTGTGTCAATGCTGATCTTGATTACGTCAAGCTCTTAGGTGTGTGGCTCAGAAATTCTAATTTTTCTATAGTATCAAGTTATGTTGTTTACATTCTCTATTCAAATGCTGCCACAGTTTAGACTTAACCTCTCATTCTTCCAGGTGTCAGCAAAATTAGCATCGGTTAAGTATTGGGTAAGTATTGGGTTTGGACTAATCAACTCCACCTGATTCCACCTGATTGGTGCCCGTGCCAGTGGTATGTAAAAAGCACCATTTGAGCGTGGTTGATGCCAGTGCTGCCTGACTGGTCCTGTGCTGGTGGCACATAAAAAGCACCATTCGAGCATGATTGATACCACTACCACTTGAATCGCTTTTGTGCTGGTGGCACGTAAAAATCACCCACTACATTCTTGGAGTGGTTGGTACTATGAAGGACATCAAGCTGTAGAAATTTTGCCAGATTGGATTGGAGCTTGGTGCAGCCTTCTGGCTCGCCAGCCCTCAGTCAAACCGTCCAGCCCATACCAGTATAGAAAGTGGACGTTAAATGACAATGATGATGTGTACTGGGCTCAGTGTAATAGACTAACCCCTTCTCCACCAAATTTGTAGCTTTGTGCCTATGGTAGAAAGGATTATTATTATTATCATTAAGGCAGTGAGCTGGCAGAATCGTTAGCACACCGGACAAAATGCTTAGCAGCATTTTGTCTCTCTTAACATTCTGAGTTTAAATTCTGCCGAGGTCGACTTTGCCTTTTATTCTTTCACAGTCAATAGATTAAGTACCAGTGAAATACTGGGGTCGATGTAATCAACTATTCCTCTCCCCCAAAATTTCAGGACTTGTGCCTATAGTAGAAATAATAATAATAATATTATTATTATTATTATTATTATTATTTTGATGATGATGATAATGTCTTGTTTGTTTTTATTTTTGTTCCTAATGAATTGTTTCCTAACCATCACTTCAATGTGTTTTTGTTCTCCAGATAAAAGCAACAACAAAATTTTCATCTTGATGGAAGCAAGGTTGTGTTCTCTCTATAGAAGTGAAGAAGAATACACCATTCTTGAAAAGTAATTCAACTCTCTCACTTTGTCTTTGGCTCCCACTTAGACTATTTCCACCTTTCTTACAAGCTCTCACTTTCTCTCTCTGTTTAACCTTTTACCTTTCTCTCTCTCTCTCTCTCTCTGTATGACTGTTGATTTGACCAGCTGTGGTTTTTACAGGCACAGCTATGGGTGTGTAGTTAAGAAGTTTGCTTCCCAAGCACATGGTTTTGGGTTCAGTCCCACTGCATGACACTTTAAGTATCTTCTTCCATAACCCTAGGCCAGCCAAAGCCTTTCAAGTGAATCAGGTAATGGAAAACTGAAAGAAGCCTGTCATATATTTATATCAAAAGGATGTCTTATAAAACTATTCCGCACATACAATAACAGCCATACCAACAATCCAACACGCCTCCATCATCAGCTGCCCCCATGGATATCATTATGGTTTCGACACCCGGGCAGTACCACTCAATCTGTCGGTGTCAACAGCTGTAAAAGAAGTGTTGTTTGGGAACAAGCACATACCAAAAAAAAAAAAAAAACACAACTCTCAAACACATTTACCCTATGTCCAACAGTATTCAATCTAAATATTGGCAGGATTAAACACAAACTTTAAAGTTAAACTATAACAAGAAACACATAAATCTATGTACATCTGTATCAGTATTAATAGTAAAGCTATGATAACTAAATTATATGTATATAAATATATATGTGTGTATGTTTGTGTCTCCTTGTCTTGGCATTGTGTGATAGTTGTAGATGAGTGTCACTGTTATGCAAGCAGTGTCATTCATTTCCACTAGTTTGGTTAGTGGAGGCATGTGGCCTAGTGGTTAGAGCAGCGGACTCGCGGTAAAGGGATCGCGGGTTCGAATCTCAGACCGGGTGATGTGTGTGTTTATGAGCGAAACATCTAAGCTCCATGTGGCTCCGGCAGAAGGTAATGGCAAACTTCTGCTGACTCTTTCGCTACAACTTTTTCTCACTCTTTCCTCCTGCATCTTGCAGCTCACCGGCGTCCTGTCCAGGTGGGGAAACCTATACGCCAAGAAACCGGGAAACCAGCCCTTATGAGCCAGGCATGTCTCGAGAAGGAACAAACATAATATTTTGGTTAAACTTGTCTGGCTATAGTGAAGTATTACCTCACTTGAAAACTGATGGTTAACAACAAGAAGGGCATCTTACCAGAGAAAATCTACCTCAACAAATTCTGTCTGACCCTTGCGAATAAAGTGGAGGCACATGGCTTAGTTTATTAGGGTGTTGGATTTGTGATCATAAGGTTGTGGTTTCAGTTCCTGGGTGGGGCAATGCATTGTGTTTTTGAGCAAAAAACACTTAATTTCAAATTGCTGCGGTTCACTCAGGTGATAGACATGAGTAATCCTGTAACAGACCAGCATCCAGTCCAGAGAGGAATGCATACGTAAGGTAGCAAGCTGGCAGAATCATTACCATGGCGGGCGAAATGCTAAGCGGTATTTCGTCTGCTGCTACGTTCTGAGTTCAAATTCTGCCGAGGTCGACTTTGCCTTTCATCCTTTCGGGGTTGATTAAATAAGTACCAGTTACGCACTGGGATCAATATAATTGACTTAATCCGTTTGTCTGTCCTTGTTTGTCCCCTCTGTGTTTAGCCCCTTGTGGGTAGTAAAGAAATAGAATGCATACACCAGCGAAACCAGGAATCCAGCCTTATGCTCCTGATGGGGCCAGCCAGCCATGCAAGCATGGAAAAGTGGTTGTTAGAATCCTGGTGCTGATGATGACCTTTCTCCTCCTGATATGAAATCCCAGTTGTCCTACATCAATCACACAACCTGGCATTCATTCACTCAACTATTTCTCCAACTAAATAATATTTCACGATGTTTGAAGTCCAAGTTTGTATGTTCATTAGAATTAGTCTCACTAACCTTATTAATCATCTACTTAATTAATTTACATGTTTATTATTATTATTATTTATCTTTCTAGGTTCAAGGGCAAAACTCTGGAAGGAAAGAAATACAAACCATTGTTTACTTATTTTGGATATGTAAGTTGAGCTTGTTTGTTGTTTTGTTGTTGTTGATGTAGTGAAGGCACGTGGTTTAGTACTTAGGGTTTTGGGCTCGTGATCGTAAGGTCACGAGTTCGATTCCTGGCTGCATATGGTGCCCTTGAGCAAGATACTTTATTTCACGTTACTCCAGTCTACTCAGCTGGTAAAAATGAGCTGTACCTGTAATTCAAAGGGCCATCATGCTGAATCTCCCTGGGAACTACGTTAACCCTTCAGCATTTAAACCAGAATATAGGGCTCACATATTCTACCGATTTCATGCCCAAACTCACCAGACCCAGAATCTTACATCTACCTTACAATGTTATTCTCAAAATAGTGGCTGTGTGGTAAGTAGCTTGCTAACCAACCACATGGTTCCGGGTTCAGTCCCACTGCGTGGCATCTTGGGCAAGTGTCTTCTGCTATAGCCCCGGGCCGACCAATGCCTTGTGAGTGGATTTGGTAGACGGAAACTGAAAGAAGCCTGTCGTATATATGTATATATATATATATATATAAGTGTGTGTGTATATGTTTGTGTGTCTGTGTTTGTCTCCCTAGCATTGCTTGACAACCGATGCTGGCGTGTTTATGTCCCCGTCACTTAGCGGTTCGGCAAAAGAGACCGATAGAATGAGTACTGGGCTTACAAAAAGAATAAGTCCCGGGGTCGAGTTGCTCGATTAAAAGGCGGTGCTCCAGCATGGCCGCAGTCAAATGACTGAAACAAATAAATAAAAAATAAAAAAAAATAAACAATCACTTCATTAAAATCTGAAAGCTCCGAGATAAAGCATGATCAATTCAAAACAATATGAATAAGTAAGCATTGCACTTGACAATAATCTGAATGCTAAAGCATTAAGGGTACATGTTTCTTTATTGCCCACAAGGGGCTAAACACAGCGGGGACAAACAGGGACAGACAAAGGGATTAAGTCGATTACATCGACCCCAGTGCGAAACTGGTACTTAATTTATCAGCCCTGAAAGGATGAAAGGCAAAGTCGACCTCGGCAGAATTTGAACTCAGAACGTAACGGCAGATGAAATACCTATTTCTTTACTACCCACAAGGGGCTAGACACAGAGGGGACAAACAAGGACAGACACACGGATTAAGTCGATTACATCGACCCCAGTGCGTAACTGGTACTTAATTTATTGACCCTAAAAGGATGAAAGGCAAAGTCGACCTCGGCAGAATTTGAACTCAGAATGTAACGGCAGATGAAATACCTATTTCTTTACTACCCACAAGGGGCTAGACACAGAGGGGACAAACAAGGACAGACACACGGATTAAGTCGATTACATCGACCCCAGTGCGTAACTGGTACTTAATTTATTGACCCCGAAAGGATGAAAGGTAAAGTCGACCTCGGCGGAATTTGAACTCAGAACGTAACGGCAGACGAAATACTGCTAAACATTTCGCCCGGCGTGCTAACGTTTCTGCCAGCTCGCCGCCTTTAGGTACATTAAGGGTACACGTGTCTGTGGAATGCTCAGCCACTTGTTCATTAATTTTATGAGCAGGCTGTTCTATTGATCAGATCAACTAGAACACTTGTTGCCATAACTGACAAAGAGCTAGGTCTGCTCTTGATGTAAATTTTCCCAGCTGTGGTTGATGATTGCATCAGCTGTGATTCAAAGCTGTTTCAGCATCACTTATTTCATGACTGTCACACCTGTATCATCGTTCTATCATAAAAAAAATTCTCAGATGTTTATTGATTTTTCAATGAATTCTGAATTAACTTCATAACTTTGTTCCACTTTACTCATAAACTTCTGTCACTGCTTTATGCATGCATGTGTGTGTGTGTGTGTGTGAGGGTATGAATGTGTGTATGTACACACACACTTATCATTGTCTTTTACATATATCTAACACATAACATACACACACACACACACACACACACAACACTCTCACACAACACATACACTCTCAAACACACGCAGAGCCCCTCACCCACGCACAGAAACACACACACAAACACATACACACTCCTGTCATAACCAACCACTTGTTGTTTTACCATCATATGAGTTTAAGCTTTTCCCTTGACAGGTGAATGGGCTAATGAGATATAATTTACAAAATATAATTAATTGCAAATTTTTTCTCATTTAATATTCAGATTTTATCTTTTGCTTGTTTCAGTCATTGGATGATGGGCATGTTGGGACTCTGCCTTGAGGCGATTTAGTTAGATAAGTATGGTGAGGTTGATCCTATCAACCCCTGTACATATTTAACGTCCGCTTTCTATGCTAGCATGGGTTGGATGATTTGACTGAGGTCTGGCGAACCAGATGGCTGCACCAGGCTCCAATCTGATCTGGCAGAGTTTCTACAGCTGGATGCCCTTCCTAACGCCAACCACTCCGAGTGTGTAGTGGGTGCTTTTACATTCCACTGGCACGAGGGCCAGTCAGGCGGTACTGGCAACGGCCACGCTCAAATGGTGCTTTTTATGTACCACCTGCCCAGGAGCCAGTCCAGCGGCACTGGCAACGACCTCACTCGAATGTTTTTTTCATGTGCCACCAGCACAAGTGCTAGTAAAGCGACGCAGGTAACGATCATGCTCGAATGTCGCTTTTAATGGGCCATTGGCACAGAGGTCAGCTTGTTGCTCTGGCAACAATCTCACTCGTATGGTTAGCACAGATGCCAGTCATCGAATTTGATTTCGATTTTAAATATTTTGACTTTAAATATAACAAAGAATTTAGTAAAATAACTTCGTTATCATTCAGCCAGTGTTAGGAACATAAATTGTGTCTAAGTTTTGGTGGCAAGATTTGAATTCAAAACTTATGCAAACAAGACATTTGTACTCAGAGCCAGAACCAGTTTCAGCTGGGTTGGTAACAAAAGGGTTAATGAAATGCTATGATAGATACTTCTTGTGCTCTGAGTTTTTAGTTCAATTGACTTATAACCCTCCCACTCTTTGCAATAAATTTGTTGTTTTAATTTCAATATGAAAAATTGTTATTGTTGTTTTCTTGTCATTTCTTGTTATTTTTTCTTCTTTTAGATGAGAGAAAAAACCGGCTGCTTCCAGGTGTTGTGTGATGGTTACGTCTCTGCTGAGAGTGGTACTGGAGTTGTACAGCAAGCTCCCTATTTTGGAGAGGTGAGTTATGGCTTGTTCTTCCTCATTGGTGTTATGACACAGAAACAAATAATGATATTGTGCTCAGATAATGATTTTATTAACGAGCGACAAATATTGCAATAATTCAAAAATGAAATGTGAAATGGTAAACAGTAATCTCAGTTGTCCATGGTGGACAAATGGACAAGACAAGCGTGATGCGGTAAAAAAGAATAAATCCATGAAAGGGGACAATTTATAAAATGTCACCCGAGAGAGTCAATGAAAGATGATTGGATAAATAGGTGTAAGCATAAAGAAAAACAATGTTGGAGTAGGAAAATGTCACATGACAGAATCGTACTGCATGATTGGCTGAGCAAAAATACACTCTAATAAACAATGTTGAGCCAACTGGGGTCAATATCTATTTCTTTACTATCCACAAGAGGCTAAACACAGAGAGGACAAACAAGGACAGACAAATGGATTAAGTCGATTACATCGACCCCAGTGCGTAACTGGTACTTAATTTATCGACCCCGAAAGGATGAAAGGCAAAGTCGACCTCGGCAGAATTTGAACTCAGAACGTAACGGCAGACGAAATATCTATTTCTTTACTGCCCACAAGGGGCTAAACACAGAGAGGACAAACAAGGACAGAAAAAGAGATTAAGTCGATTATATCGACCCCAGTGCATATCTGGTACTTATTTAATCGACCCTGAAAGGATGAATTTGAACTCAGAACATAGCGGCAGACGAAATACCGCTAAGCATTTCGCCCGGCCTGCTAACGATTCTGCCAGTTCACCGCCTTACTGGGGTCAATACCATTGTTAATAAGTCAAGATCAAGGAAAATGTCACATGACAGAATCATGCTCCCTGATTGGATGAACAAAAATTGACAATTAATAAACAATATGTTGTTGGGGCAACTGGAGTAGTTACAATTTGTTCAAATGTTGAGAAAAAAATTAATTTAGAGAGCATTTTTTATCTTCAAGTATACATCTGTTGTGTCCGGTCTTAAACATTTTGGTAATATATGTGTTGTTATTCTTTACTCCTTTCCTCCTCACAGGATGATTACCGAGTGTGTACCAGTTATGGGCTCATCACAAAAGACATGCCAAGCATCTGTCCAGTGGATGCTTGTGGACGATTCACCAGTGAAGTGACAGACTACAAAGGAATCTATATCAAGGTAGGTGTTGGTTTCATTGATAAATTTGTCCAAAGAGAAGGCAACAGTTCCCATGTCCTTTACTGTAAACCCTCCAAGACTTGTGAGATTAACATAGGGTTTGAACTGAATAACTGAAAGTAAATGTCTGAATGGAAATAGGAAGCGAGGAATCAGTCTGCTCCAAATGTTGCAACCGAGAAGGCCCTGTTAAATATACCCACAAAGCATAAGTAGCTGTGTCAAGCCAGATGTTTGTGCATTTTATATGATATACATAAGCAGTGTTTTACAACCACCAGAGTAACTTGGGACTGATGAAAAAAAATGCTTTGTTACTCTAAACATATGAAACAAGTGAAATCCTCATCATCATCATCATCATGTTGAACATCCGCTTTCCATTCTAGCATGGGTTGGACGATTTGACTGAGGTCTGGCGAACCAGGCGGCTGCAACGGACTCCAATCTGATCTGGCAGAGTTTCTACAGCTGAATGCCCTTTCTAACGCCAACCACTCCGAGAGTGTAGTGGGTACTTTTACGTGTCACCGGCACGAGGGCCAGTCAAGTGGTACTGGCAGTGGCCATGCTCAAATGGTGCTTTTTATGTGCCACCTGCACAGAAGCCAGTCCAGTGGCACTGGCAACGACCTTGCTCGAATGTTTTTTCACGTGCCACCAGCACAAGTGCCAGTAAGGCGACGCAGGTAACGATCATGCTCGAATGGTGCTTTTTACGTGCCCATCGGCATGGAGGCCAGCTTGTTACTCTGGCAACGATCATGCTTGTATGGTACTCTTAGCGCTCCACTAGCATGGATGCCAGTCATCGAATTTGATGAAAAAATGTATGGGCCTTTAGGATAAACTTACGAAAATGCTTTGACCTGCAAAAGGTTAATACCTCCTCCTCCTCCTGCAGCTCCACATCCTCCTCCGCCACCACCATTACTCTCTTTCTGTTGCTCTGGTATGTTCACTTGTCTTCAGCTGTCTCTATGCCATTTTTCCTTCCCTACCCCACCTTTTCCTCTATCGCCAACATTTTTCTTATTGGCCTTATTGTTACACTCTTAGGATATCGGTTTCATTTTATTTCCTTTCACTTCACATCTCCATTTCTCCGCCCACCAGGATGCTGATAAAGACATTGTCAAATACCTGAAGAGCCAAGGTCGTCTGGTGCACCAAGGAACCGTCACTCACAACTACCCCTTCTGCTGGAGGTAAGACTCAACATTTCCTTGAAGATCTTTGCTTTTCTTGTTGGTGTTGTTTAGCACCAGATCATCTCTTTGTATAGCTAGGACTGCATCGTCCAATGTGTTCTTTTTGAAGTTAGTAGAGTGCATTTGAGGGAAACTTGGTTGCTATTTCTAGCAAATCAATTGTCCACATAGAGCTTCCTCATTCACTCTTCATTGCATTTCTGTTGAGGCTAAGTCCAGACCTTAACAGCGAAACTAACATTGAAGATGGTATTAGAATAGATAAATGTGGTCTAATTGTAGGCAGGACTTCTGTGGAGAGTTACAAATAATAATAATCATAGCTGAGAAAATTATCAGACTGGGTCTTGGTAAAACTTTCTATCTTCTCAACTGTCAGATGAAAGCTTGATAAAAGTGACCAGTTGCTCCTAATACTCTAAATCTCTCTCTTTTTTTCCTCTGTCCCTCTTTCTCATCCCTCAATATTCAGGTCTGATACACCATTAATCTACAAAGCAGTGCCAAGTACATTTATCAGAGTAGCAGAACATGCTGAAAATCTGTTGAAATGCAACCAAGAAACCTACTGGTATGTATGAAATTTTGTTCAACTTATCAACCATTATCATCATCATCATCATCATTTAGCGTCCGTTTTCCATGCTAGCATGGGTTGGACGGTTCAACTGGGGTCTGTGAAGCTGGAAGGCTGCACCAGGCTCCAGTCAGATCTGGCAGTGTTTCTACGGCTGGATGCCCTTCCTAACGCCAACCACTCCGTGAGTGTAGTGGGTGCTTTTTACGTGCCACCCGCACAGGTGCCAGACAGAGCTGGCAAACGGCCACGAACGAATGGTGCTTTTACGTGTCACTGGCATGGGGGCCAGGCGAGGCTGGCAACGGACATGAACGGTTGGTGCTTTTACGTGCCACCGACACGGGGGCCAGACAGTGCTGGCAAACGGCCACGAACGGATGGTGCTTTTATGTGTCACCGGCACAGGGGCCAGGCAAGGCTGGCAACAGGCACGAACGGATGGTGCTTTTACGTGCCACTCTATTAAAGCACAGCAGCATTAGAACACTTAACTGTTAACTTCATGGTTGTGACAACACCTTACCGTTTCTCCTTTCTCATCTTCAGTTAGCCTTTTTAATATCACCCCCACACATACACACACTACATTTACCCTTCTAGAAGTCTCTCATTTCTTTTTCTCAATAGGGTTCCAGATTTTGTGAAAGAGAAACGATTTGCCAACTGGTTGAAAGATGCAAGAGACTGGGCAGTATCAAGGAACAGATACTGGGGGACCCCAATACCCCTGTGGATCAGTGATGATGGTGAAGAGGTATTTAGGAACATATGTTCTTTTACTCTTTTATTCTTTTATTGGTTTCAGTCATTGAACTGGCACCATATTTCTTTACTACCCACAAGGGGCTAAACACAGAGAGGACAAACAAGGACAGACAAACGGATTAAGTCGATTATATCGACCCCAGTGTGTAACTGCTACTTATTTAATTGACCCGAAAAGGATAAACGGCAAAGTCGACCTCGGCAGAATTTGAACTCAGAACGTAGTGGCAGGCGAAATACCGCTAAGCATTTCGCCCGGCGTGCTAACATATCTGCCAGCTTGTCACTCTTAATCGACCCCAAAAGGATAAAAGGCAAAGTCGACCTCGGCAGAATTTGAACTCAGAACGTAGTGGCAGGCGAAATACCGCTAAGCATTTCGCCCCGTGTGCTAACAATTCTGCCAGCTCGCCACCTTAAATCAACCCTGAAAGGAAGAAAGGCAAAGTCGACTTCGGTGGAATTTGAACTCAGAACATAGCGGCAGACGAAATACTGCTAAACATTTCGCCCGGCATGCTAACGTTTCTGCCAGCTCGCCGCCTTCACCATGAACTGGCACCATGCTGTGACATCACCTTGAAGGAGGTTTGGTAAATTATATTGACCCCAATCCATGGTTTACTTCTTATTTTATCAGATCTCGAACATTTTAAACTTGCTTTGTTCTGCATCCCTTTAGGTGTGTGTCGGACCATCTAAATACTTGAACCCTATATCATTGTAGAAGCCATGTGGTCTCGTGGTTAGGATGTTGCACTCATGTGTATAAGATAATGGCTTTGATTGCTGGACCTAGCAGTGCATTGTGTTCTTGAGCAAAACACTTCATTTCATATTGCTCCCATCTACTCAGCTGTAAATGAGCAACCCTGCAATGGACTGGCATCCCATCCAGGGGAAATGCTTTGCTCTCAGTTACTTTTGTGCCATGGAAACTGGGTGACTGGCCGAATGAATCCCAGGACTTGAGACTAATGACCATGGGTTGATGATGATATATCTTTGTAGCTGGAAGGTCTTAGCTTCCAATGTTCTATGATTGTGTATCATCTCACATGACCAGCTTTTAAGATTACTGTGATCTTGTTCATTACGTCCAGCTTTTTTAATTTTCTATAGACCCTCAGTCTTCCTCCTGTGTGTGGTGGTGAACTCTGTTTCACACCTTCATGAAAGATATTTCTTATTTCTTTACTGCCCATAAGGGGCTACACACAGAGGGGACAAACAAGGACAGACAAACGAATTAACCCTTTCATTACTGTATTTATTTTGAGATGCTCTGTGTTTCTTTCAATTATTTTAAATATAACAAAGAATTTAGTAAAATAACTTAGTTATCATTCAGCTAGTGTTAGCAACATAAATTGTGACTAAGTTTTGGTGGAAGATTTTAATTCAAAACTTATGAAAACAAGACATTTGTACTACAGAGCCAGAGCCGGTTTCAGCCAGGTTGGTAATGAAAGGGTTAAATCAATTATATTGATCCCAGTGCGTAACTGGTACTTATTTAATAGACCCCGAAAGGATGAAAGGCAAAGTTGACCTCGGCAGAATTTGAACTCAGAACGTAGCAGCAGACGAAATACCGCTAAGCATTTCGCTCGGCATGCTAACGTTTCTGCCAGCTTGCCACCATGAAAGATATTTCTAGGAACAGCCAACAACTACAATGGTAATTTTTGTTTTTTGTAGGTCGTCTGTATTGGTAGCCGTAAAGAGTTAGAAGAGCTCACTGGAACAGTCGTCTCTGACATCCACAGAGAGAGGTAGGTGCTGACGGTTTTGTTAATCAGATGGGGAACTTGTGTGTGTGTATAATGTATATGTATTCAAGTATTTGTTAGTGAATTTGTTTGCATTTGTGTGTGTGTGTGTCTTTTTGTGTATGATGTTTGTATATGTAGGTGTGTGATTTGCCTTCTTTATGACACGACTTGTGCATCATGTCTTTTTTATTTTTCTATTCTGTAGCATTGACCATCTAACAATCCCATCCAAACAAGGTAAAGGTGTGCTTCGGCGTGTGCCGGAAGTGTTTGACTGCTGGTTCGAGAGTGGCTGCATGCCCTACGCCCAGGTGCATTATCCTTTCGAGAACAAAAAGGTGTTTCACGAGACGTTTCCAGCTGACTTCATTGCTGAAGGTATTGATCAGACACGTGGATGGTAAGTGGACTATCTTAGCAATCACAATGTTATTAATCTTTCTCTGGCATGGCTGTGTGGTTAAGAAGCTTGTTTTGTGACCACATGATTTTTGGTTCAGTCCCACTAAATGGCACCTTGAGTTAAAGTGTCTTCTACTATAACGCCAGGCTAACCAATGCCTTGTGAGTGAATCTGGTTGATAGAAACAGGCAGCGAGCTGGCAGAAACGTTAGCACGCTGAGCGAAATGCCTAGCGGTATTTTGTCTGCCATTACGTTCTGAGTTCAAATTCCGCTGAGGTCGACTTTGCCTTTCATCCTTTTGGGGTCAATAAATTAAGTACCAGTTACGCACTGGGGGTCAGTGTAATCGACTTAATCCCTCTGTTTGTCCTTGTTTGTCCTCTCTAAGTTTAGCCCCTTGTGGGCAATAAAGAAATAAGAAACTGTGGAAGCTCATCATATATGTAGGTGTAGGTGCGCACGTGTGTGTGTATGTGTGTTGGAGTAATGTCACCAACGCCTGTTTATGTCCCTGTGACTTAGCAGTTCAACAAAAAACACAGAATAAGTATCGGACTTAGAAAAATAAGTGCTGGGGTTGATTTGCTTACCTGAACCCTTTAAGGCAGTGCCCCAGCATGGCCATAGTCCAATGACTAAAACAAGTAAAAGATTGCTGTTGTTGTTGTTGTTAAGCAACAAGACGGGCAAGGGTGATTAGGTGATGGTCTAGGGCTTAGGGGCAGGAAACCCCAGACCTTGGGGAAAAAAAAAAACTTTGGTCGTCTTGTTGTAGTCAAGGGCTCTTCATTGACGCCCAACACCACTGGGAGGTGGCCCTCGAAGTCGCTGGAGATGAAGATCTCCAGGTCCAAATTCTTGAACGGCTGCTGTTGCTGTTGTGGTGGGCATGGTTGTAGTGATGGTGGTAAATTTTGTTGTGACCATCTCCTCTTGTAATTAGTTATATTGTCTAGTAGAGTCTTTCCATGTGTCCGATTTGAGAGAGATCTGGCTGCTATTTCTTGCAAATCGAGTGACCACGCTGAATCTTTCTATGATGACTTGTGATTTGTTGTCGATAGAAGTGGTTCTTGAAGTAGCTGTGTTTGTTGATGGCTCAGTTTTTGACAAATACATAACCAAAAGATTGAGTGTCTGTCTGTGTGCACGCACATGTGTGTATGTGGGGAGGTGGGTGGGGGAGATTGGATTTTTAAAAAAAATCAATGCAACGTAATTATGAACATTAGCTTCATCAGACGTTTTGTTCTTAATGAACATTCCAATAGGTCAGTGCTAAAATTAATTTCTGCTCAGATCTTCAGTGTGCATAGAGAAGGTTCAAGTGTTATCAACCTCCACCATTTCTCATTCATTCATTCCAGGATATACATTCAGGCTCTTTGATGTTGGTATGTGTAATAATGTGTGATCTGATCTCAAAACAAGTTTAAAGATTAATTTAACAGATGCTAGCTCCTTAATATTCACATAGCTCAGTATAGGATGGGTTGGCATTGATGGAAATATGTATAACTCCCCTCCTCCTCCTCTTACTACTGCTTTCTATGCTGGTGTAGGTTGGATGAGTTGTCAAAGTCTGAGTCAATTTTTATTCGTTTTTATTTTTGAGTTACCACTCACCTTGGTGAGTTAGAGAGTCAGGTCTCACTCATACATTCCAAATTTGGCTTAGTGTCTGTAACACTACACAGTGTACTGGATGCTTTTTTATCATGTTCTTTGAATTAAATCTATAAAAATTGATTACATTATGGATTAACTCTTTGAATTCAAGCATGGAAAACAATACATTGAAAAGTACTGTATTTTAGTGATGCTGTTATTCAAAAAACATATTTATACCTAATAGTTTATTCATGTAATGTTTTATTTTTTTCTCACAGGTTCTACACACTGTTGGTCTTGTCCACCCTTCTGTTTGGAAAACCACCATTTAAAAACCTCATCAGTAATGGCCTCGTCCTTGCTCAGTGAGTAAAGACAGCTTTCCATTTTCATTTTAACGTGGTCAGAGTTTATTTTATCTATGTTAATCTTTTACTCTAAAGCAAAGTATAAACTCCTTTTAAGGACTTGAACAATTACTCTCTTTACCTGCCAAGTATCCATATTTCTGTTATGGGATCCTTAACCCTACTCTTTTACTCTTTTACTTGTTTCAGTCATTTGACTGTGGCCATGCTGGAGCACCACCCCAGGACTTATTCTTTGGAAGCCTAGTACTTATTCTATCGGTCTCTTTTGCCGAACTGCTAAGTTACGGGGAGGTAGTCACACCAGCGTCGGTTGTCAAGCCATGTTGGGGGGACAAACACAGACAAACAAACATATACACACACAAACATATACACACACATACATATATATAATATACATATATACGACGGGCTTCTTTCAGTTTCCGTCTACCAAATCCACTCACAAGGCTTTGGTCGGCCCGAGGCTATAGTAGAAGACACTTGCCCAAGGTGCCATTCAGTGGGACTGAACCCGGAACCATGTGGTTGGTAAGCAAGCTACTTACCACACAGCCATTTTTTGCAGTAAATACATCTAAAGCAAAATCATTTCATGGACCCTTAATATACTACTGTGGGTCCCCAGTTAACTATTTTGCTCATGTGGATCTCCCAAAAATTTTACATGGACCTCAGTTGAGAACCACTGCTTTACATCATTTCTGTTTTTTTTATTTTTTCATACCAATCTTAATACCTGGTTGATTTGCATCTATTTTACAGAGATGGCCAGAAGATGAGTAAACGCAAGAAGAATTATCCAGATCCTCTGGATATTGTCAACAAATATGGTGCTGATGCCCTCAGGTTAGTCTACAGTTTTTCCATTTACTGGATGTCACTGATATATAAAATCATCACAACACTCTCATCTGTCTGACAAGATACACTGTTACGTGTATTGAGTACTTTATAATTTTACGTAAAATAGAGAGAGTGGCATTTAAATATGTTCATCATCATTATCATCGTCATTGTTTAACGTCTGCTTTCCATGCTAGCATGGGTTGCACGATTTGACTGGGGACTGGTGAACCAGATGGCTGCACCAGGCTCCAGTCTTGATCTGGCAGAGTTTCTACAGATGGATGCTCTTCCTAACGCCAACCATTCTAAGAGTGTAGTGGGTGCTTTTACGTGCCACTGGCACGTCGGCCAGTCTAGCGGTACTGGTAACAGCTACGTTCGATGGTGTTTTTGTTTTTACGTGCCACCTGCAGAGGAGTCAGTCCAGCGGCGCTGGCAACGACCTCGCTCTTTACACTATATATACTATATATAGACATAAAAATTACTGATAATGGTGTCATGTAAAAAGCACTGGTGATAGTTCCACATAAAAAATACCCAGTACACTCTATAAAGTAGTTGGCAGTAGGAAGGGCATCCGGCTGTAGAAACCATGCCAAAACAGACAATTGGGGACTGGTGCAGTTCTTGGCCTTACCAGCTCCTGTCAAACCATCCAGCCCATGCCAGCATGGAAAATGAATGTTAAATGATGATGATGGTGGTGGACAATCTCTCTTTCTCACATGCACACGCACGCTTGTACATGTACCTCTTTCACTGTTTCAGATTATATTTAATCAACTCACCAGTTGTGAGGGCCGACAACCTCAAGTTCAAAGAAGAAGGTGTCCGTGATATTCTTAAAGACGTCTTTTTACCATGGTACAATGCTTACCGTTTCCTCATGATGAACATTGACAGGTTGCAGAGGGTAAGTCACTGATTCCTCCCTTGCTTTTGTGTTCCTCAAGCCTTCTCACATGGCCAGCCAGCCACTTACTATGACCAGTATTTCTTCTAAGCTGTGCATATGTTTGTACTTATGCATTTGTGTGTGCATATGTTATGAAATGGGTTAGGCTGGCCCATATCACTCCGTAAAGAGCATAGGGTCAGTTTCTTTGGGGTATATATTCCTTCTTGGACAAGATGCCAATCTGTTGCAGGATTACTCATTTTTGCCAGCTGAGTGGACTGGAGCATTGTGAAATGAAGTGTTTTGCTCAAGAACACAACACCTCACCCAGTCCAGGAATTGAAACCACAATCTTATGATCAGGAGTCCACCAACCCATGCACTTCATATGCAACAGGTGCAGCTTGAGTGGTTGAGCTGGCTGAATATTCTATTGGGTTGTCCGGAAATTTTGTGCCGATTTATAGTAGCTTACCTTTCGACTTATTTTAGAACATGGTTGAGTCCATAAAATAGGATTTGACTACACCTCCATTTAGAGCACAGTTTAAGCTATCTTTTCATGGAAGAAGGTTTATGTTCCTATAATCTGTGTTAATTCTGTAACCCTTTAAAATGGAAGATAAAGTTCATTTTCGGCACTTGATGCTTTGGGAACCAGGCAAAAATTGCTGCAGCTCGGCTGGTATGTATTACCCCACCCTCCATATTCACCAGATATTGCTCCTTCGGATTTCCACTTATTCAGGTCTCTGCAGAATAGTCTTAATGGTAAAAATTTCAATTCCTTGAATGACATAAAAAGATACCTTGATGAATTCTTTGCCATGAAACCATCTCAATTCTGGGAAGAGGGTATTTTCAAGTTAAAGGAAAGATGGAGATGCATTGTGCAACAAAATGGTTCATATTTGGTTGATTAAAAATGTTATGGCAAGTATTTATTGACCTTTTTCTTTCCTTTAAAAATCGGCACAAACTTTCCGGACAACCCAATACAAACACTTCTATTCTTGGTGTAATCCTCAGATGAAAAATCAACCGAGAAGTGTGTGTGACAAAATTTTTTTGAAGTACAGATACAGTTCATTCATTAGGCTCCCACACTGTTCCCTTGTATTCAGTTTCCTTCACAATGCTTAGGTTATGGTAGAAAACATTTACCCACAGTGCTGCACTGTAGGACTTGAACTCATAACCTCATAATTGTGAAATAAACTTCTTAACTATTTGGCCATGCAGACACGCACTCCCCACTGCACATACACGTTTTACTCTGATGTACTACATATGCACACATAACACTATTTACTCGTTCTTTTTGTATCTGTTGCTTTCTTCTTGTTGAAGGATGAAAACATGAAATTTGTGTACGATGAAGAAAAAATTCAGCCATCTCCCAGCTACATGGATTGTTGGATCCTGTCTTTCACACAATCACTCATCAAATATGTCCAAGAAGAGATGGCTGGTGAGTTAAGTTTTTCTTGCATTTCCTTTTTATATTGTTCTCTCTTCTCGTGGTTCTGAGAATTTAACAAAACAGCAGAAAACATTGTTAGTAGGTACTGGATTTAGTGTATATAATCTTTTCTATTATAGGCACAAGGTCTGAAATTTTATGTGTGGGGGCTAGTTGATTACATCAACCCCCAGTACTCAACTGGTACTTATTTCATTAATTCTGACAGGACGAAAGACAAAGTTGACCTCAGTGTAATTTGAACTCAGAACATAAAGACAGACGAAATGCTGCTAAGAATTTTGCCTGGCATGCTAACAGTTCTGCCAGCTTGCTGCCTTAAAATATTATCAGGAACCTCTGCTCGGTGAGCTATCCATTCTTCCATTACAGGAAGATTATTTAGTGTATATAATGAAATAGGTTTGGTCAAGCAAGGAGACCTGCTTTAGTAGATTAGGTCAGATATTTTCTGAAGGATATGGAGGTGTGGTGAGTTCATCATCATCATCGTTTAACGTCCGCTTTCCATGCTAACATGAGTTGGACAGTTTGACTGGGGTCTGGGAAGCCAGGAGGCTGCACCAGGCCCAGTCTGATCTGGCTGTGTTTTTACAGCTGGATGCTCTTCCTAACGACAACCACTCCGTGAGTGTAGTGGGTGCTTTTTACGTGCCACCGGCACAGGTGCCAGGCGAGGCTGGCAACGACCACAATTGGTTGGTGCTTTTTATGTGCCACCAGAAATGGTAATGGAGTTAACCAGAATATTTGTAGAATCTTAGAGTTTTATTTTATGACCAGTGTAACTAATTTTATATTATTTTATTTAATCCTGCTTTTCTTTAAAAGAGAGCCCCAATGTGGTCACTCAATCTGCTAGACATAGAAACCAAATGTTTCCATATCACCCTAACTTCTTAAAAGTAACAACACATTGAATAATGTAATTCCAAATATGTATGTTTGTATGTGTGTTTGTGTTTTAGTGCTTGACAACCAACTTTGGATTATTTACTTTCCTGTCACTTAGCAGCTTGGCAAATAGAGAACAATAAAATAAGTGCCAGACTTAAAATTAGTTGTGGTTGATTATTCAACTAAATTTTTCAGAGCCGTGCCCTAGCATGGTCACAGTCCAATGACTAGAATCAGTAAAAGAATGAGAGACAGTAAAGATCATGGCCACTTCTTTCGCTTCCATAGTATATGTGCGTTTGATTGAAGACATTCCAGCTATGACCATCCTGTCTTTTTTTTCTAAACACAAAGCTGTTATTTGAAGATTTTGCTGTTATCTGTACAAATCAAAAACTAGTTTGCTTGAAATAATGAACTGTAATACATTGGCATTTGATTAATTGATGGTGAACCTAATGTTTTGAGCAGTAAGTGCCCTTTGTCAAACAAAGGGTGAAATCTTTTATCTACGTTACTAATACTTCTTCACAACACCAATAATAGTTATGGTGATCTCTCACCCCTCAGTTGATTACTAATCATTGTCTTTCTTTGCAGCCTACCACCTCTACACTGTCATCCCCCGGCTCCTCAAGTTTGTTGACCAACTGACCAACTGGTATGTCCGTATGAACAGGAAGAGACTGAAGGTTAGTGACTTGCAGTTCAATGATTCATATCTCATCACTGACACCATGCTTTGTCCCTGGCTAAGATACTTGCTTTTCAGTGACCCATTTCATCTTGCTGTTCTGTGATTGGAATCAGTGGTTGTTTAGCCCCGGGTCATCTCTGCTCAAATGGAACCAAGATCAAAAGCATTCTAGCTTCAACTACCCAATTTTTTCTGTTTTTGCAGATACAATGATACTAGGACTGCATTATCAACTTCATCCTTCCTTCTTTTGAGATGATAGGGTGTAATTCGAGTGATTTGGCTGCTATTTCTAGTGTGTCAAGCAACTACAGTATGTATGTATGTATGTATATATATATATATATATATATATATATATATATAGTGTGTGTGTGTTGTGTGTGGTGTGTGTGTGTGTATGTGTGTTGTGTGTGTGTGTATGTGTGGTGTGTGTGTGTGTGGTGTGTGTGTGTGTGTGTATGTGTGTGTGTGTGTGTGTGTGTATGTATGTATGTGTATGTATGTATATATATATATATACACACACACAGTGTACTGTTATAAGCACCAAGTAACATCATTGTTACAAGTGGATTTGGTTGAAAGAAACTGAAACATACCCACCGTGTGTGTGCATGCACTTATACACAGGGCAAAGCTAAAACTATGTAGAGCAAAAATCTTATGTGAAGATTTAGTGCTCTAACTTAGGGGCACAACTTATGCAGAAATAAATATGTCGAGTATTGATTGTATTATTGCTGAAGTGATGTTTTTCCATTAATCATTTTAGGGTGAATTTGGTTCCCAAGACTGTCTGTATGCTCTGGAGACTCTGTTTGGAGTTCTGTTCTGTATGACCAAAGTAATGGTAAGTTGATATTCCTCTATTATATCTTCTTTTACTAGTCAATCTCTCTCTTTCTCTTTCTCACACACACACACAGCTCTGTGTGTGGGTCATGTTGCATTCGTCGACATTGTGCAGACCAATAATTAACCCTTTCGTTACCAACCCGGCTGAAACCGGCTCTGGCTCTGAGAACAAATGTCTTGTTTTGAATTAAAATCTTCCACCAAACCTTAGTCACAATTTATGTTCTTAACACTAGCTTAATGATAACTAAGTTATTTTACTAAATTTTTTGTTATATTTAAAATTAATTGAAAGAAACATAGAGCATCTCAAATGGCTGAAACCGGCTCTGGCTCTGTAGTACAAATATCATGTTTTCATAAGTTCTGAATTAAAATCTTCCACCAAACCTTAGTCACAATTTATGTTCCTAACACTAGCTGAATGATAACTAAGTTATTTTACTAAATTCTTTGTTATAGTTAAAGAAATTGAAAGAGACACAGAGCATCTCAAAATAAATACAGTAACAAAAGGGTTAAAGGCATTTTAGCCACAACCAGATCATCCCATTATTTCTTTTTCGTACATGATTTTCAGGACCATAGGATTCAATATATCTTTATTTCTTTATTTATCTGGGTTTTTTTTTTTGAGATAGCAGGCTTGATTTGAGAAAGATTTGGTTGCTATTTCTGACAGGACAAGTAACAGTGTTAAGGCCTGTAATTTGAGGGACATTTTGTTGTCTTGTAAAAGTATAGGAAACGGTACTTATTTGTTTTTATTTTGTGAAATACTCTTTTGTATGATAGGCGCAGGAGTGGCTGTGTGGTAAGTAGGTTGTTTACCAACCACATGGTTCCGGGTTCAGTTCCACTGCGTGGCACCTTGGGCAAGTGTCTTCTACTATAGCCTCGGGCCGACCAAAGCCTTGTGAGTGGATTTGGTAGACGGAAACTGAAAGAAGCCCGTCGTATATATATATGTATATATATATATATGTGTATATGTGTGTTTGTGTGTCTGTGTTTGTCCTCCTAGCATTGCTTGACAACCGATGCTGGTGTGTTTATGTCCCCGTAACTTAGCGGTTCGGCAAAAGAGACCGATAGAATAAGTACTGGGCTTACAAAAGAATAAGTCCCGGGGTCGAGTTGCTCGATTAAAGGCGGTGCTCCAGCATGGCCGCAGTCAAATGACTGAAACAAGTAAAAGAGAGAAAGAGTAAAGAGTATGATATTTATAACTGGAGAAAGTAACTGATGTAATGAAAAAAAAAAACCCCATCTTTTTCTATGGTTAACACTGGGGCAAAATCAGTATCTTATATCAGGGTACAATTAAGGTAAAAATGTGTAACTTACATAAGACATTTCAATTCAACAACATAGAATTGAAGTACAACCAGAACACATCTGATTCTGTCAACTTATATAGCTATCTTTGTTTTGAATTTTTATAATCCATCATCCAGGGCTTCATCACTCCTGAAGGAGGAACCCCTTCCTGGACTCCTTCCACCAGTGTCTGTCTCTGGCCAGTCGTGGCCATATAGACCCCCAGGTAGCAGGTGAGACCATCTCGCCATCTTGTCTTTGGTCGGCCTCTTGATCATGTCCATTGTCTTGATGTCCATTCTGTCACCCTGGTTGTCCATCTGTTGTCCTTCATTTGTGTGATGTGATATGGTCCTTATGGATCTCATTGACTCTTCTGTGCTATTATTGGATCCAAGTGTTGGTTTTCTTGTCCCACAGTGAAGCCAAGCATGATTTGTTTAATTTTTTGTTGGGCTACAACCATGGCATTCATGATTGTAATGTTGAGATCCCATGTTTCTCTACCATAAATCAGCACTGGCAGAATGTACTCATTGAAGATCTTTTTGATTTTCATAGAAGCCTTGGGACTTCTTATAACGTTCTCCACCTTCCAAAAGGCTCCGCAATGTCTAAGCTTAATTCTCGTTAATTTAAATTTTTAAAAGAATTTCATTGGAACCTTCCAGTTATTTAATGTTGTAGTGACTTGCTAGAAATATTAGAAGTGTTACTTTAACATGGGGTTATTTTTATTATTAAAAAGACTTGTTTCCTTTCCTTAAATATTTTGTAAGGGATGAGAGTAAAATGGAATTTGTATAGACATAAGCATGGCTCTGTGGTTAAGAAGCTTGCTTTGCCACCATGTGGTTTTGGGTTCAATCACACTGCATAACACCTTCTGAAAGTGACTTGCCCAAGGTGCCACGCAGTGAGACTGAACCCGGAACCATGTGGTTCATAAGCAAGCTACTTACCACACAGCCACTCCTACGCCTATGTGAACTTTCACACATACATACACTTCCAGGTATATTACCAATAGCACTCTCCCTAAATATAAATAAGCCAACATTCTCTCAATGCAGTGCAATTACATTTACGTCTCGTCTGCTTTCAGGCTCCATTTATTCCCTTCCTCACAGAACACATGTACCAGAATCTACGACAGTTCCTACCTCAGAAGAAAGGAAGCAAGCAGGATATGAGAAGCATCCATTTTCTCTTTTATCCTTCTGTCAAGTAAGTATACATGATTATTCATCTCATCCGGCTTCATCTTCTTTGATGTCTTTTTTCCATTCTATAAAGGATAGTTAACAGCATAATTGTTGTGGTGTACTCAATGCTGGCTAGTCCAGTTTTGCCATTGACCCCCTACCTGTGGTTGAATCAGTGGCCTCTACCTCCTCCTCTGCCTCCTCCACTTCCTCTTCTGCCTCCTCTTCCACTTCCTGTTCTTCCTCCTCTTCTTCCACTTCCTGTTCTTCCTCCTCTTCTTCCACTTCCTGTTCTTCCTCCTCTTCTTCCACTTCCTCTTCTGCCTCCCCTCCACTTCCTCCTCCTCCTCCACTTCCTCTTCTTCTCCCTCCTCCTCCTCCTCCTCCTCCTCCACTTCCTCTTCTTCCTCCTCCTCCACTTCCTCTTCTTCCTCCTCCTCCTCCTCCACTTCCTCTTCTTCCTCCTCCTCCACTTCCTCTTCTTCCTCCTCCTCCTCCTCCTCCTCCTCTTTTTCTTCATTATTTTGTTCATCCACTTTTCTATGTTGGTATGGGTTGGACGAGACTTTTTGTGGCAGTGTTTTGTAATTGGATCCCTGGGTCAATCAAAAGTTCCTTGACTTTTAATATAAACCAGTTAACAGTTGAATGTTTTAATATACATCTCGTCTCCCTTTATCTCTCCCTCACACTTCCTTACCTCCACCACAACCATCACCCACCTCCAAGCAACATTCATTAACCCTGTCACCAACCTTATTCGCCTCTCCCATTGATTGCTATGGCTCAGGGATTGCAGGATTGGTTTTAGACCCGTCAAGCCAAGTGAAATCATAGTCATGGCTGATGCTGATGTCACATAACTGGCACCCGTGCTGGTGGCATATAAAAAGCACCCATTACACGCTTGGAGTGGTTGGCATTAAGAAGGGCATCCAGCCATGGAAACCATGCCAAATCAGACTGGGACCTTGGGTAGCCATTCAGCTTACCAGTTTCAGTCAAAACCGTCTAACCCAATGGTTCCCAACTTTTTTACTACCAAGGACCCCTTTTATTTTGATGAGTTTTCCCATGGACCTCAGGATATTGAAAGGTCTGTCAGCTTAACATGCTGATGGACCCCCTAGTACTATCTTTGTGGACCACAGGTTAGTAACCGCCGGTCTAACCCATATTTCTTTATTGCCCACATGGGGCTAAATGTAGAGGAGACAAACAAGGACAGACAAAGGGATTAAGTCAATTATATCGACCCTAGTGCATAACTGGTACTTAATTTATCTCTACCCCGAAAGGGTGAAAGGCAAAGTCAACCTCAGCGGAATTTGAACTCAAAACGTAATGGCAGATGAAATACCGCTAAGCATTTTGCCTGGCGTGCTAACGTTTCTGCCAGCTCGCACTGGTCTAACCTATGCCAGCATAGAAAGCAAACACTAAATGATGATGATGATGCCATTTTTAGAACAATGAATATTCTCTCACCTTTGGATAATGACATTTTTCTAACAGTTTATCAAAAAAAAATATCTATTCACAATAATAAATAGCAAGTATCATCATCACCAGTCATTTCATTTATCATCCTGCAGCTTATTGGTTGTGTAGAGAGGAGTAGACAGTATAGGAATGTTGTGTAGGGTGAAACCTATCCTTTGCAAGCCAGACTATCCTTGTTTAACCCCAAGTTGGTGCTGATCAAGCAGACTTATGATCAAAAAACATCCCAGCCAAGACCATCCTGTATTTTTCTCAGGAATTTTATAACTTGTCCTTTTTTTTAAGATGGTAGGTTATAGATTGAGAGAGATTTGGCTGTTATATTTGGCAGCGTTGAGTGATCTTACAGAGACTGTCTTGGTTTATATACATGCTTATTTGATCTTAGAGGTTAAATATTCTGAATTTGCTAAGTGATCAATAAATACGTGTTAGTGTTTACTAATTAGGAAACTGAAAGCATTGATGAGGGTGGATGAAAATAATGATTCTAATTATAGTCTATTTATTTTTTTCCAGTGACTCTCTGATTAAGAAAGATATTGAACGTGCAGTCTTCCGAATGCAGTGTGTCATTGAATTGGGCCGTGTGGTGCGGGATCGTAAAACACTTCCTGTGAAGGTATCAGTTTCATTTTACACTTAGCTTTATAGTTGAGCTTCACATGTGAAACTGTGAAATATACTAGCTTGCTCTGAGAGAGAGAGAGGGCGAGGAAGAGAGACTGGTACATGTGAGATGTATCCTTGTGTTATTTCAATTCATGAAATATTCTCGGATCTTTTCGCTTTGACCGGCAGATTTTTAAAATAATTTCTTTGTAACTAAACACTTTTAAACTTCGTATACTGGTAGAACTACAGGATTTTCTCAAGAAAGCCAAGAGAAAAAGACGTTTTATAAACACATTCTACCAGTATACGAAGTTTAAAACTTTTTAGTTGCAAAGAAATTATTTTAAAAATCTGCCGGTCAAAAGAAAAGATCCATATTCCTTGCCTTTGGATTATCAGTTATTATTATTATTATTTTTATCCTGGTTTCATGCAGCTGTATCTGGAAGTGGTTTAGGAGATGCAAGTATTTATTTATTTCAGAAACTAATTTCTAATGCATCTCTCTAGATGTACTTCTGTACTACATCCAGAAGGGACTGTAGGCTTATGATGAATGTCTGTTTAGGGAGTTAAGGGAGTTATTTCATTCTAAAGCCACAGTACAGCAATGAGAAGGGAACTGAGAAATGTTTTTTGAAGATCCACTGCACGAGAGGGGATAGATCTAACTAATTGGTTAGAGATACTTATTTTTCATTTCTTTTCTTTTGCAGTATCCTCTTAAGGAAGTTGTTGCCATTCACAAAGACCCTGAAGCCTTAGAAGATATCAAGTCCTTGGAAAGCTATATTTTAGAGGTAAGAAAAATCCTCCCCCACCGTCGTCATCATCATCATCATCATCACTATCATCAGTCTCATCAATGTCACTAATACCACCATTTATAGACTGCTTAGTAATTACTCTTTTACTTGTTTCAGTCATTTGACTGTGACCATGCTGGAGCACCATTTTTAGTCGAGCAAATCGACCCCAGGACTTTTTCTTTGTAAGCCTAGTACTTATTCTATCGGTCTCTTTTGCCGAACTGCTAAGTTACGGGGACGTAAACACACCAGCATTGGTTGTCAAGCGATGTTGGCGGGGACAAACACAGACACACCGTATAGACACACATACATATATACGACGGGCTTCTTTTAGTTTCTGTCTACCAAATCCACTCACAAGGCTTTGGTCAGCCTGAAGCTATAGTAGAAGACACTTGCCCAAGGTGCCATGCAGCGGGACTAAACCTGGAACCGTGTGGTTGGTAAGCAAGCTACTTACCACATAGCCCCTCCTAGTCCTCATTGAATAATGAAACTTGCAATGTGGTCTTTTTTTCCTTCTTTTAAGAATCAACTCGTTTTTTTCTTTCTTTTTTTCCTTTTTTTACATCTTTATTATTATTTCAACAGGAACTGAATGTCAAACAGTTGACCGTCACCACAGACAAGGAGAAGTATGGAGTGACACTGGCAGCTGAACCAAACCACAGAATTCTGGGAACCAAATACAAGAAAGAGTACAAAGACCTGATGGCTGCCATCCGCAAGTTAAGTGACAGCCAGTTGGCCGAATATCAGAACACTGGAAAGGTGACTGTATTAGGGAATGTTCTAGTGGAAGATGAGCTGCAGCTGTCCTACAAGGTTGGCTCTAAAGCACAGGGAGATTCATCATATGAAGCACATTATGATAATGATGTAAGTTGGCTTTCCTCATTACTTTATGGAAAATCGGGAAGATGTGTAGCTGGGTGGTTAGGGTATTCGGCTTACGATCGCAAGGTCATGAGTTTGATTGCTGGTGGTGTCCGAGCAAGACACTTTATTTTCACATTGTTGCAATCTGCTCAGCTGGTAAAAGTTAAGTAGTGCATGTATTTCAAAGAGCCTGCCATGTCATGCTGAGTCTCCCTGAGAACTGCATTAATGGTAGGTATGTCTGTGGAGTGCTCAGCCACTTGCCTGTTAATTTCATGAGCAGGCTGTTCTGTTGATCAGATAAATAGGAACACTTATTGTCATAACCAACAGAGTGCCAGGGAAATATATACATACAATAGTAGGCGCGGGCATGGCTATGTGGTTAGGGAGCTTGCTTCCTAGCTATATGATTTCGGGTTCAGTCCCACTGCGTGGCACTTTGGGTAGGTGTCTTTCACTATAGCCCCGAGCTGACCGGAGCTTTGTGATTGAATTCGGTAGGTGGAAGTTACTGCCGTGTGTGTATATGTGCGTGTAGGTGCTTGTGCCTCTCCGAAAGAGAGAGAGGGATTATAGACCGATGTAGTACAATACAATATATAGAAGTGTATTATTATATATATTATAGAGTGATGTAACGATAAACGTCACCCTTTTCAAGCCTAGTCAGGCTCATGGTCCTGGTTTCCTAGTTTCTCTGGCATATGTGTTCCCCCCAGCTGGACAGGACACCAATCCATCACAGCATTACTCAAGAAACAGGAAGAGAGAGTGACAGAAAGTTGTGGCGAAAGAGTACAACAGGGGTCACCACCACCCCCTGCCGGAGCCTCGTGGAGCTTTTAGGTGTTTTTGCTCAATAAACACACACAATGCCCAGTCTGGGAATCGAAACTGCGATCCTCCGACCATGAGTCTGCTGCCCTAACCACTGTGCCATTGCACCTCCATGTAGTAGAGTATATAGAAGTATATTATAGTGTAGTTGTAGTACAGTACAATAAATTGAAATAATACAGTATAGTAGAGAGTAGTGCTTACCATCAGAGACACAATTGTGTAACTCAGTGGTTCTCAATCAGGGTCTACCTGACCTTTGGGGTTCCACTTAAGATTTTATTGTTAAAAATTGGTGTGCAATAAATTGGTTCTTCTAATTTATACAGAATTTATATGCAGAATATTTCAACAATTTTTCATACAATTCCTAGTAATAAAAATATAATGGGACGTTTTTAAGCATCGAATGTCTATAGGGGTGGAGTAGAATAAAATAGGAATCAAAAAGGTCCTGAGGCAAAAAATAGTTGAGAACCACTGGTCTCACAGATCTGTCTTACTAAAATCTATTTTATATTTTAGCTTCTGATCATGTTGGATGTGACCCCTGACAAGTCGATGGTAGAAGAAGGTATTGCACGAGAAGTCATTAATCGTATTCAGAAACTGAGGAAGAAGGTGAGTAATTGTGTGTTTGTTGCTGAAATAGTGTGTATTGTTTCTTTGTCTGCTAAAACATAGTGTGTATGTATTGTCTCTAAAATATAAAAAAACTTGGTGTGTGTGTATTTATTTGAATTGAAATCAAATTCGATGACTGGCATCCGTGCTAGTGGAGCACTAAGAGCACCATCTGAGCATAATCATTACCAGAATAGCAAACTGGCTTCCACCCGGTGGTACGTAAAAAGAAAAAAACCGTTCGAGCGTGATCGTTACCAGTGTCGCCTTACTGGTACTTGTGCTGGTGGCACGTGAAAAAACATTCGAGCGAGGTCGTTGCCAGTACCACTGGACTGGCTCTTGTGCAGGAGGCACGTGAAAAACACCATTTGAGCGTGGCCGTTGCCAGTACTGCCTGACTGGCCCTCGTGCCGGTGGCACGTAAAAGCACCCACTACACTCTTGGAGTGGTTGGTTTAGGAATAGCATCCATCATTTATGGACATATTCCACAATTTGTCTGATCAGATATCTTTTAAACCCTTAAGTCTTAACCCAAATATGCTGTGTATTACAGGCTCATCTTGTCCCAGCTGACAACATCACCATCTTCTACAAAGCCACTCCTAATCTAGCAGCTGTCATCAAGAATAACCAAGAATTCATTTATTCCACTATCAAACAGCCACTCTTACCAGATTTGGCGTCGGGTCACTATACTGATGTCATCATCAAGGACTCTGTATCGGTACTGTATCTGTTTTTCATTCTATGCTTTAAAATATGTTTCAACTGTCTCTTGACACAGCTCTTGTGCTGACATTTAGGTTCATAATCTGGCTTTGGCAGAATTTATTAAATTTCTTTAAATCTTTGTGATCTTATTTCTAACGGAATCTACTGCTATGTATATGCATACACATATATCCACCACACAAACACATACATTTGTGCATTTTTACCTATATACACACACACATGCACACACAGTGGAGGCACATGGCCTGGTGGTTAGAGCAGTGGACTCGTGGTTGAGGGATCACGGGTTCGAATCTCAGACCAGGTGATGTGTGTGTTTATAAGCGAAACACCTAAGCTCCGGCTCCGGCAGAAGGTAATGGCGAACTTCTGCTGACTCTTTCACCACAACTTTCTCTCAGTCTTTCCTCCTGCATCTTGCAGCTCACTTGGAAACTGGCTCTTATGAACCAGGGAACAAACAATATATATATATATATATATATATATATATATATATGCATATATAATATATTTTTCATTGAGAAACAATGTGTGGCTGATTGACTTTTTAGAAATAGTAGTCACGGTTTCACTTATAACATTGTACTGTCTAAAAAATGGCAAGGACATGGTGGTTATTGCTGGAATGATTTTGATCATAGATATAGTCAATAGTAGGCCTTGGACTCTGCAATAACAGTATATTTACTACTATACACTATACATAAACATCACACACGCATACACACACATACTATTCCTCCATGTGCATATGTATGACCACACACATACACATTTGCTATTATGTATGTTGGAGAATTATTCTTTATATATTACTAGCAGCTAAGCCCTGTTTCACCCGGTTTTTTTGGATGATGTGGCTGTGATCGTTTTTGGTTAGGCATAATCTATAACAGCGTTTGTCAACCATATCATTTCGGGTCCCCTGTTTCAATTGGAGCCTCCAGCTATATGAAAATTTCCTTACCCCACCCCGTCTGAAAACAGCTTCTAAGCAACTGGTTGCTTTAATGGCAGAAGAAAGAGGGGAATTCCATTAGAAAAAGTTTTAATCAATTTTCTCGGTAAATATTTGGGTTAGGAAAAAAATACAAACTGCATTCCAATCTATGCACCCATCTCCACATGTGTGCCATTTTTCACACGAATCCACCCAGCCGTTTGGCTGTGAACCTCAAGACAAGAAAGAATACAACAATCGCCCATGTCCAATTTATATTATAGATTAATTTGCAGAAGTTACATAGTTACTCACAGGCCAAGAGTTTCATGCATTTACACCTATCAGACATGTCACTGAATCTAAATACATACATACACATAGAAGGTTGTTATGGCCAGTCAGAGAGTGACCATTAGATTCACACCTATAAAGATCTTAGTTGTATAGGTGACTCATCCAACTTGTTGGCCAGCCATAACAAACAACCTTTTTAATATACACACACACACACACACATACAAACATCTATATTTATTTCCTTCATTTGTTTGCAGGTGAAATCTGATAATTTAGAGATGACCATAGTGAAGGGTCAGCATTCAGCTGACATGTTGAAAGACAGCTCTACATATGCCCCGGTTCAGAATGGGGTAACGCCCACATGTAAATATGTCAACCTAGAGTTATGTAATGTGCCTAACAACGAGGGCCGTACAGGTGCCCGTGGCACTTTGCTATTAGAAAACCCTCAGGGATGCTATCCAATTAAGTATAAAGAGTTGGTTAAGCAGGTAAGTAATCTGTTTTTTATTTGTTTATTTGTTTTGAGATTTTTATATATGAGTCGAAGGCATGGTTGTGTGGTTAAGGCATTTGTTTGCAACCACTTGTTTCCAGGTTCAATCCAACTTGATACAGCATCTTAGACAAGTGTCTTTTTACCGTAGCCTCATTATCATCACATGTCTGTTTTCCATGCTGGCATGGGTTGGACGGTTTGACTGAAAACTGATAAGCTGGGGAGCTGCACCAGGTTTCAATCTGATTTGGCATGGTTTCTACAGTTGAATGCCCTTCCTAACACCAACCACTCCGAGAGTGTAGTGGGTGCTTTTCACATGCTACCGGCACAGGGGCCAGTTACGAAACACTGGCATCAGTCACGACTATGATCTCACTTGGCTTGGGTTGCACAAATGTCTTTAGAGTAAAATTTGCCTGACAAAAATGGTATGGAAGCCCACCATATAATGCATGTGTATATCTGACCAATATATATTGGAAGAATTGTACACATCAGCAAGAAAACCAATAAACTGATGCATTTGAACAAAAATGGTTAGTCTATGTTAATATAGGGCTGGTTTCTCTGACATATATATTCCTCCCTGGATGGGACACCAGTTCATTGCAGGATTATTTATTTTTACCAGCTGAGTGGACTGGAGCAAAGTGAAATGAAGTGTTTTGCTCAAGAACACAACACACTGCCTGGTCCAGGAATTGAAACCACAATCTTACGATCATGATTCCTATACCCTGACTACTAAGCCATGTGCATCCATACTGTTTTCTTGTGGTCATACAAATTATTTCTAACATCATCCTCATCATTTAATATTCAATTTTCTGTGCTCGCATGGGTCAGATGGAGTTCATTGAGGCACATTTTCTATGGCTGGATGCCCTTCCTGTCGCCGGACTTCATCTGTTTTCAAGGAAAATTATATATCTCAGACATGTTTTCACAGAATATTGGAAATGAATGACACTGCTTGTATTTCAGTGACACTCATTTTCAACTATCACATGGTGTCAAGACAAGGACACACATACATATACAACAGATATTTTTTCAGTTTCCATCTACCAAATCCACTCACAAAGGCTTTTGGTTGGCCCAGGGCAATAGAACATGCTTGCCCAAGGGTCTACACTGTGGGACCAACCCTGAAACTATGGTTGGGAAGCAAACTTCTTAACCACTCAGCAACACCTACATCTTTATTAATGGTAATAATTCATCATCATCATTGTTTAGTGTCTGTTTTCCTTGCTGGCATGGGTTGGACGGTTTGACTGAGGTCTGGAAAGCCAGTGGCTGCACCAGGCTCCAATCTGATCTGGCAATGTTTCTTCAGCTGGATAACATTCCTAACACCAACCACTCTGAGAGCGTAATGGGTGCCTTTACATTTCACCAGCACAGGAGTCAGTCAGGTGGGCCTGGCATTGATCACGTTCGGATGGTGCTTTTTACGTGCCACTGGCACGGGAGCCAGTTGGGGGGCATTGGCATTGGCCACGTTTGGATGATGCATTTTATGTGTCACTGGAACGGGAGCCAGTCAGGGGACACTTGCCACAGCTACGATTTTGGTTTTACTTGACTCAACAGGTCTTCTCAAGCATATCATATCGCCTGACACATCAAGGGTACTTTTAAATGGGCTGGACATGCAACACTGGCATCGGCCATGGCTGTGATCTCACTTTAGTTGTTTAATAATAATAATAATAATAACAATAAATCATTTCTTTTAAACTATTGAGATGTCTTTAGTTAATCTGTAATTCTTATTTCCTCCTTTGCAGATCCAGTCAGTGTTTGGATTAAGAAGTCAGGATATATCCGTCTTTTTGGATCGCACATTGACAGACAAGCTGAAACCACAGCATAATTCAGAATTCCTTAATTCTCGGACCTTATATGTTGGGGCCAACAATCCTGCCAAGGCTGAACCCTGTCCGAAGAAAGAGAACGAAGTCACTTCGCCTATTTGTCATTTTGCCAATGTACAATTGGTTGGTAACAAACCAGCCAATGGCAAAAAGGGAACTATTCTTTTAGAGAATCCACAGTGTAGTTTCTTTAGCTTCAAGCAGCTAGAATCACAGGTATGTACCATCTACTATTGGCAGGTAGATGTAATTATGAAGTTGACATCTTCCTCTTCATCATCATTCATTCGTCGTCGTCATCATCGTCAATCATCATCATCAATCACCATCATCATTAATCACCATCATCATCAATCACCATCATCATTAATCACCATCATCATCAATCATCATTATCAATCATCATCATCATTATTACTGTTTTGTTAGCATGCTAGATGAAATGCTAAGCAGAATTTCACCGATCGCTTTGTTCTGAGTTCAAATTCAGCTGAAGTTCACTTTGCCTTTCTTCCTTTCAGGGTCGATAAATTAAGTACCAGTGAAAAGTTGGGGTCGATGTAACTGACTAGTTCTCGCTCCCAAAATTTCAGGCTTTGTACCTTTAGTAGACAAAATTATTATTATTTAACATCAATTTTTCATTGCCAGTATGATAGATAGGTCTGCAAACATACCAGTGACCCTAAAATTCTCAAGGTTATCATAACCCCTAACTGCCTGTTAGATCTATAGTATCACTTTCCTGTCTAATATTTCTTGCTCAGTTTCTATTATGGATACCTTCTTATTTCTTTATTGCCCACAAGGGGCTAAATATAGAGGGGACAAACAAGGACAGACAAAATCACTTCAGGTCCTATATGTGAAGTTGGGCTTATGTGACATTCTGTAATAGACTAAAACTTTTTTTTTTCTTGAGTATGCATAATTTACACTGTCTGAAAGGTATTTGTTAAAAATTTCATTAAACATACCTGTTTTTTTTGAAAGTTATGAGGAAACAAAGAGAACTCGTGTGAATTTTTAAAAACTCTCCCCATTCACAGAAATTTTTTTTTCTCAACAAATTCCAATACAGTCAGATTCTACACCATCTAAAATGTATTTGTAGAAAATTTCATTAAAAAAATATTCACTTTCCTGGAAGTTATGAGGAAACAAAGTCAGTGGGGCTGGAGTCACATTTGTGTAGGTATGCTGAATTTAGGATAAGGGGTGTGACTAAACACTGCCAGTTAAGTCTGTTATTTGACTCTTTCTGCCATTCACCACATCATCATCCTCAATAACAATGCTTTTTTTTATTTACAGGTAAAAACCATTTTTGGTCTGGATGGCAAGAAGAAGGTGCGTCTTAGCCACACGCCTGATGGTAACTCCCCTGTAAAGGACTCTGTAAAAGGAGAAGAAGTTCGCAGCCTTCATTCATCATCCATCTTTGTATTACAATCATGACATCAGTGTTAGGGAACAGAGGAACCGAACCATTTTAGGAGGCAGCTCCTTTGGTCAGACTGCTTGAGCTGCCCTGCTAGCTGCTTCTTAATTTACCTGCTGTGATCATGATGAGGAGGAGGAGGAGAAGGAGGATGATGGTGATGACAATGATCATTCGTTGGCCTTTCAATTTTTGTGTTTTTACAATAAACATCTATTGAATTTCGATGTTGTTTATTTTTGTATTGTGACAGTTTGGGTGGTGAGGGCAATTGGCCTTGAAGCATGGTACATCCAATCAAAATAGAGTTACAATTGAGGACCAATAGCCTGTTGATGTATTGGTAACTTTGACACATTGTAACAATAAGTTCCATGGTATACTAACCAGTCATTTAGTTCTTTTATCTCTTACATGTTTCAGTCATTAGACTATGGTCATGCTGGGGCACTGCTTTGAAGAATTTTTAGTCAAATGAATTGATTCCATGACTTATTTTAAAACTTGGTACTTTTATCACTCTTTTGTCAAACTACTAAGTTACGGGGATGGACACAAACCATCACTGGTTTTCAAGCGTCTGTGGAGGACAAACACTGACACACACACACACATATTCAATGAGCTTCTTTCAGTTTCTGTCTACCAAATTCACTCACGAAGCTTTGGTTGGCCCAAGGCTATAGCAGAAGACCCTTTCCCTAATGTGCTACACAGTGGGACTGAACCCAGAACCATGTGCTTGAGAAGCTAACTTCTTACCACACAGCCATGCTGGAAATGTCTCTTGGTTGCTGTTATAAAAAGATCTATAGAATTTTCTTGGGAAGAATACATTGGATAGGTGGGGGTTCGCATTGCTTTCTTTAAACACATAAGAGAACTTAAACCCCTTATTATGTGCTAACAAAAAAGCTGAGCCAATAGGGTACCATACAAATAGCTGACAAAATGTCATGTCTGGTCACTGGGACTGTTGTGTTCATGGCCAAGACAGAATTCAACAACCATATCCATATTGAGTAATATCATTCTTGCTATGAGCAGTAGCTATATCTTTTATCTTTTATTTGTTTCAGTCATTTGACTGCGGCCATGCTGGAGCACCGCCTTTAGTCAAGCAAATCGACACCAGGACTTATTCTTTGTAAGCCTAGTACTTATTCTATCGGTCTCCCTTGCCGAACCGCTAAGTGATGGGAACATAAACACACCAGCATCGGTTGTCAAGTGATGTTGGGGGGACAAACACACACACACATATATTTATACATATATATGACGGGCTTCTTTCAGTTTCCGTTTACCAAATCCACTCACAAGGCTTTGGTTGGCCCTAGGCTATAGTAGAAGACCCTTGCCCAAGGTATCATGTGGTGGGACTGAACCCGGAACCATGTGGTTGGTAAGCAAGCTACATACCACACAGCCACTCCTGTGCCTAAATGCTAAATATTTGATGAATATTTTGTTAGTTTGCAATATTAATTTCAATTTCTCTACTGGCAAAAGCCAGCTGTGTTAAACAAATGAGAGATATATCATTTGTTTTGCTTAGTGCTTTATAAACTAAAGATAATCACTGGTCCTAAAAAACATTTAGATAGCTAATTGCATTGATTATCTGTATATATGTTATCTGTTTACTGCTAAACAAATAGAACTAGTGGAATAACTGTTTCAAGAAAAGAAAAACTTTTGTTTTTCTATCTTTGTTGGGAGAGAAGACTGTGTTCATCACTTTTCACTCTGGGAATTGTGAGAGGGAAGAAGGAAGTACCTAGAACCACAGATTTGGCCTGAATACTTGCAACAAAAAAGATACTGCCAAAGATACTCTAGGTGCCAGATAGTGTTGTGAAACCAGGCAAGATGTAAGGCTTGCAGCTGTAGTTTGGGGCTCACAAGGAAAAGAAAAGACAAGTTTAAAAAATTAGGTATTCTAACAAAAAATTTAGACCTGGCTGTGTGGTTAGAAGTTTGCTTCCCAACCACATGGTTCTGGGTTCAGTCCCACTGTATGGCACCTTGGGAAAGTGTCTTCCTCTATGGCACTGAGGCCAACCAAAACCATGTAAATGGATTTGCTAGATGGAAACTGAAAGAAGCCTCGTGTTTGTCCCCCACTGATGCTTGACAACTGGTGTTGTTTTGTTAATATTCCTTTACCATAGCAGTTTGGCAAAAGAGACCAGATGAATAAGAACTAGACTTAAAAAAATAAGTATTGGGGTCAAATTATTTGCTTAACTCCTTTAAGGTGGTATCCTAGCATGGCCACTATCCCATGATTGAAACAACCATTGAGATAAAGCCACCTCCTTCAGTACTACATCCTCATTCTGTGAGGTCTTGTCTTGCAAGTTACTTGTTGACCCTACTAGTGTTGGTGTCACAAAAAAAAAAAAGCACCCAGTATAGTCTGTAAAGGGATTGCCACATGGAAGGGCATCCAGCTGTAGAAACCTTGCCTAAGCAGACACAAGCGAAGAATGTAACCCTTAGGCTTGTTGGATCCTGTTGAAATGTCCAACTCATGCCAGCATGGAAGATGGACATAAAATGATGAGGATGATGGTGATATTAGTAGAGATCTGTTTAATAATGGACATATTTTAATTATATTGCATCTCATCCATGAAATCCAGTCAGTACAAAACTACTTGATCAGCTGATAACAGTTTTTAAATATTGACGGTTATAACGATTTTTGGTTCATTATCATCATCATCATCGTTTAAACGTCCGTTTTCCATGCTAGCATGTGTCGGACGGTTCGACCAGGGTCTGGGTAGCCAGAAGGTTGCACCAGGCTCCAGTCTGATCTGGCAGTGTTTCATTGTGCAATATTAAACGAGATTTAGTTAAGGAAAATAAGTCGATGGCTTGGATTAAAATAAACCATGAAAGTTCTTTTGAACTGAATGACTAGATTTGTCTTAAATCCATGCCATTAGCTTATTTGAATTATTTCTTTGAATTCGATTTAGTTTAATGCTATGCAAATTATTTGCAGCCATCCTTTTGCTGTATGTAAAAAGTTTTTTTCTTGATCAAAAGGTTTTATGCTGGCTGTGCTTTTGTCAAATACTGAAAGGCTTACAAAGATTAGAATATAATTTCTTGAAATTATCTCCCCTTTCTTTGTAAGTTGCTAACAATTGCCAAGACTACTTTTTTTCTCTAAAGAGCAAATTTCAGTTTGATGAAAATGCTTTGCATGTATCATTTAGTTCATTAATGCCATCCTTATTTATCTTAGTCCATGCCTTTGGCTTATCTGAGTTATTTCCCTCGGTTTAGTTTAGATGTTTCACGACGCAGGAGTGACTGTGTGGTAAGTAGCTTGCTAACCAACCACATGGTTCCGGGTTCAGTCCCACTGCGTGGCATCTTGGGCAAGTGTCTCCTGCTATAGCCTCGGGCCGACCAAAGCCTTGTGAGTGGATTTGGTAGACGGAAACTGAAAGAAGCCTGTCGTATATATGTATATGTTTGTCTGTGTTGGTCTCTCTAGCATTGCTTGACAACCGATGCTGGTGTGTTTACGTCCCCGTCACTTAGCGGTTCGGCAAAAGAGACCGATAGAATATGTACTGGGCTTACAAAGAATAAGTCCCGGGGTCGATTTGCTCGACTAAAGGCGGTGCTCCAGCATGGCCGCAGTCAAATGACTGAAACAAATAAAAGAGTAAAAAAGAGAGAGAGAAAGAGACAGCATAAATGCTGATAATGCGATAAACAGTTGACCTTTCAATGTGTCAGAGAATTGACAATAAGAGGCCAATATACAAAGTAGTTAGCGTTCATCAGCACAAACTTCCAACAATTCAATATACTGATTTATTTAAAGAACATAGAAGAGAAACAACGATTTCCTTGGATTTGGTAGTGTTTCTCTAATTTTTTTTTTTTTGTTTTTAGTCTCAATTCTCTCTTTTGTTATTATGTGAAACCAACAAAGGTAAGCCAAAGAGTTCAGGAAGGCCTTGGAAGAAGTGGAATAAATTTCACATTTTAGGAAGTTATCAGGCACTTTCTGCAATGCATAAAATTCACAAATTAAGTATTAGAATCAAGAAACTAAACAAAAATGTTATGTATTAGATTAATTGTAATCCATTATTACAACCCATACTGGTGTCATGTAAAAAGCACTCTTGCTGGTGCCTCTTATAAAGTACCTGTGCAGGTGTCATGTGAAACGCACCCAGCACACATTGTAAAGTGGTTGACGTTAGGAAGGGCATCCAGTCATAGAAACTTTGTCAAAACACATTTGGAGCCTCATGCAGCTTGCCAGCTCCTGTCAAACTGTTTAATCCATACTAGCATGGAAAACGGACATTCAATGATAATGATAATGGTCGTTAGAGCATCGGAGAAAATATCTGGCATTATTTAGTTATGTTTAGAAAGCGGTGAGCTGGTAGAATTGTTAGCATGTTGGGCAAAATGCTTAGTGGTATTTTGTCCATTTTTACTTTGTGTGTTCAAATGCCACCAAGGTCAACTTTGCCTTTCATCCTTTTGGGGGTCAATGAAATAAGTACCAGTTATGCACTAGGGTCAACTAGTCCCCTCCTCTGAAATTTCAGGCTTCGTTCCTTTAATAGAAAGAATTATTTAGTTATGGATTTTGTTTTTCTGTCATGGTCAACTGTGGAAAGCAGTTTTATTGTGTCATCCCATAAATAATGTGGTTTTTTCAATTGCAAGAACTCCAAGTCGAAGGAGGACAGAATAAAGTACCTGCATCAACTTGCTGTACAGGCAGGTAGTAATTTTACCTGGTTTTTATTCTCAGTGCAAGTTTTGAAGAGTGTGGTTCGATTTCAACAGTTATTTTTTCAGAGCTATAATGGAAGTGACAAAGGAGCATATTCGGCATATTTTGCTTTATGAGTTCAATAAAGACTACAATGCAACAGAAAGTGTGAGGAATATTAATACGGGGATTGGACAATAAACATAAGCCAGTGTCAACAGTGGCTCCAAGAATCCCGAGCCGGAAACTACAGCCTAGAAGACAAGTTTTGTCCTGGGAGATCTGCAGAGCTTGACAAGGAAGACCTGCAAACCTTGGTGGAACAAAATCCCATCGTAACTGTTGAGGAACTAGTGGAGGAGCTTGTATTTGGTCATTCAACCATTCATTGATACCTGAGTGCCATTGGAAAAGTCAGCAAATTCGTTCAATGGGTTTCTCACAAACTTTCTGAGTCTAATCACATGCAGAGAGTGAATGTGTGCTCTACTTTGCTGTCACATCTCACAAATGAACCTTTTTTGGGCTAAATAATGACTGGTGATGAGAAATGGGTTCTCTCAAAAAATGTCAAGTGCTGAAGACAGTGGGTAAGAAAAGGAGAAACACTGACACCCCAGGTTAAAGGTGTTATCTCTATGGTGGGATATGAAAGGTTTTAGTCCACTTTGAACCTTTAAACTCAAACCAAATGATAACAAAGGAGATCTACTGCAAGCAGTTTGAGCAGTTTAAGTCAGCACTAGAACAAAAACGACCATCTTTGGATTCATGATGAAAGGTGTCCTTTCATCAGGATAATGCTCAGTTACATTACAGAGAGGATGACATTCCAAAGGCTGGAACAGTTTGAATGGGAAACAATGCCCCACCTACCATATTCACCGGACATTACTCCATCTGATTATCATTTCGGTGAAGAGGGAGAGTGCTGCGTATTAAGTCTATAAAATTGTGCATAAAGTATATATAAAGTGAATTAAGTAATCGTTGTTTTCCAGTTTCCTTCACTTTTCAATGATTAGCAAATGAACGACTATCTTTTGATACGGTGGCTGATGCCAGCACCGCCTTGGCTGGCTTCCGTGCCGGTGGCACGTTAAAAGCACCAACCGATCGTGGCCGATGCCAGATTCCCCTGGCACCTGTGCAGGTGGCACGTAAAAAGCACCCACTACACTCGCGGAGTGGTTGGCGTTAGGAAGGGCATCCAGCTGTAGAAACACTGCCAGATCAGACTGGAGCCTGGTGCAGCCCCGTCCAACCCGTGCTAGCACGGAAAACGGACGTTAAACGATGATGATGATGATGATGATGACAACACAGGCTACGCTTAATTTTTTTTTTGTGGGGGGATAAGTTTTCAGAAATAACCCAATAAGTTTACCATTAATCCTGTGAAATATTCATGGGTCCTGCTAGTGAAACATAAGAACTTAAATTGTCAATCAGAAGCACTTTAAACATGTAGGCACAGGTTTTATAAAACCTTTAAATATTATAGGAAATCTAACAAAGATTTGGATTAGTAAATAAATACAGATTCTTCCTTTCTTTGTGATATTAAAATATAGGGTGATACTTACAAATAGATAGATAAACTGAATAGAATTATTTGACTATAAGTAAATGTACAAGACATAAATTAGACATTAAATAAAGATTGAATAGATATTCTTGGAGTTAGAACCCGGGTACATCTAATCTATAACAAATGGACAGTTATAATTGCATTAAATTTTAAAATCTGAAATTTTAATTGGCATCTTCCAATTATAAAAATAAAAATATAAAAGAAATATTTTGACCAGTTTATGATTTCATAACTTCATGTTTCTTAGTGCAAGCCTCCTGTCGTTGGTACGTTTTACTTTTTCCCTGTGTTTTATTTGGTTGAAGTAGTGTGGTGAATTGTTGTTATTGTTTTGTTGAAAAGAACTGTTGTTTGCTGTTTTTGGAAGCTGCTTGTTGAAATCCCCCTCCCCCCTGCGGGGTAATTATTGTTTCTGTAAAAAAAAAAAAAAAAAAAATGGAAACTTCTTTGCTTGCACCATTCTCATACTCACCTGTGTCTGAATCAGATGAAGAAAGAATTTCACCGGCAGTGATGCTGAGAGAATTAAACTTTTCTGAAGAGGAAAAATTACCGGCAGTGTCGCCAAAAGTTCGCCGAGGTAGCGGGAGGAAAAAAAAATCATTTAAATACGTAGCGAAGCAACCTGCAAAGATATATGTCAATACTTAAAAAAGAAGGGTCTGAAATTCGAGTGGCCACTCCGGAAGAAACAACTGACATAGTTAACAGGAGGAGAATCTTGTATAAAACATACAACATTGGGAAACAAGGATATATAAAACAGAGGAGAAAATTGTGGAAAATGCTTGAAACCCATTTGGCCTGATATTACGTATATTAACCGTGGCAAAAGATTTGAAACGGTCGAAGTGAGGTTTAGATCAGAGGAAGCAGCCAAGAAGTACTCCTCGGAGACCCTCAGAACGGAGGAGGTGGTTCTTCTTCCCGTGTATATGGGAAGAACATCGAAGGTGAAAGTCAACAACATCCTCCCAGAAGTTAATGTCACCTGTTTAGTGGCAGCTATCACGATGGGCCTGGATGAAAAAAATAACTATTCTCCAGGCCTCTGTGGAAAAAGAGGAAAATTGGAAGGGACAATGCTTGGCAATGCTAATTCAAGCAGAAGTCGCAACCCTCAAAGAGATTGCAGAAGTCATAAATGTTGGCAGAGAAGAAAGATTGATAGTATTTGTAGAAGGAAAAAAAAAAAACCAAGGTGGTTTAACTGTGGGTTGAAGGGCCACATCAGGTCGGAATGTAAACCGAAAGAAAAGGAACAAGAAGAAGAAGAAGTATTAGAAGAAACAACAAATGAAACGCCAGCACCAACACCAAGAGTAGACTTAACACCAATATTGACAGAAGAGAGTGAAGAGAAAGACAAGACAGAGAGGGGGGGGTCAACTGTTTCCCCAAAAAAAGAAGAAAAAAACACAAACCACCCCTACTAAACTGAACTTAAGAAAGAAGAACGAGAAAGAAAATGTTAATTGCGAAAAGTTAGTCGGCTTGCAGCACAGCACCTGGAGAGGCAAGTCAATGCATCCTGACAGCGTCGTGGGACATTGGACGGAGGGTCCGATTAAGTTGCTAGGAGTTTGGTTTGGACCAGACCTCCAAATAGAGAAGAACTGGGCTGAGGTATTGAGCAGGGTGACCCACATAGTCAAGGCCTGGTCTTGGTGGTGGCTATCTCTGAAAGGGAGAGCAGAGGTAGCCAATGTGTTCATCGCATCGGTCATCACCTACCGCCTAACCGTTGTTCCTTGCCCTGATTCGTGGTTGAACAAGCTGGAAAGACAGCTCTTCCACTTTTTGTGGAAGGGCTCGAAACCGCTTGTGAAATGCTCTACTTGCTGCCAACAACCATTAAAGGGTGGGCTAGGGCTGCCTTGGCTGTTGATGCGCAGACATGCGCTGAGGTTGAGGCATCTGTGGCTCTACCTCGATGGTGAATGTGTGTGGTCTCCACTGGCGAAATGGATGTTTCCCAAGTTCACTAGTTTCAGTGGATGGGAATCCTGGTTCTATCGAAGATCGAAGTTGAGTACATGGTTAAAAGAGTGTTGCAAGGCTCTCCTGCTATTCCATCGCTCAGGCAATGCCTACGGTGGAGGTTCCACTGCATTCTTTTATAGAGGGCTTGTAGAGGCGGAATGTGACAATACCTTAGGGAGAAACCCTAGGTCTCGACAATAATCAGCTGGCCAGTCTGTTCCAACGTACATTTGGGCTGAAGAGCCTGGACAACTTTCAGAAGTCTCTGGCATGGCAGTGTTACAGAGGAGCTCTACCTGTTCGGGACAAGCTCACAAGGCATGGTGGCTGTGGCCCTCGACCTGTCCAAGATGTGAGTGGGATGGGTTTATGCTGAACAACTGTTGCCAAGAGCAGGAAGAGTACAGCTATTGACTGAGTCTATAGTAAAAATTGACCTGCCTGATTTCCTTTCGAAAGAAGGTAAGAATTGTTTTCTCATTGTAGTAGCAACTGCGAGAGAGGTAATTTGGAAAATGAGGCTGAAAGGGTTAAAGTCAGGCACTTTCATCTTTGGCCCTGAATTGGTGAATTACTTCACCTTTCACCTTAAAAGGAAAATAGGGCTAGAGAGAAAATGCATGACTGTGAAAATGTTTGAAAATCAATGGAAGAATGTAGCACGGATGTTGTGTCTGGATGGAACCTTATGAATGCAACATAGGATGTAACTCAGGTATCAGTGGCGAGGCAGGGCTCGTGGGGTCCGAAGTAAACCTGCCCCCACTCCATTCGTAATGTCTTCCAGTCTGTCCTACTATTCAATTTTATTATATTTCCTTATTTTTGTAAAATTTCTTTGTATAATCATTCGCTCATCTGACTCCAAAATCAGATTGTATTGTCCCCTCTTTGTTGGCCCCTTGTGGGTAATAAAAAATCAAATTCATAACTTCAAATATAATTTAAAATATAATTTGATTTTGTATTATGAACTATATTTGGATTACCGGATAATATAATGAATTTTATACAAAAGTATTATGAATCGCTACAGAGGATTTACCAAGACAAAAGTATTATGGATTGCTACAGAGGAATTACCAAGACAAAAGTATTATGGATTGCTACAGAGGAATTACCAAGAAGACATATATGAATTTCAAGATTCTCATACTGAAGTATATACAAATTTCACATTTCTAAACTAACTATATGGACTATATTTGGAATACAAGATAATATGACTGATTTTACGTATGAATATTATGGATTATTGCAGAAGAATAACCAAGGAAGTATATATAGATTTAAAGACTCTCATCAAAAACAGTAATTTTTAATTTTAATTTATATTTCAAACAAACACCAGTTTACTGTTTTACTTCAAATTTTAAAAAAAACTATCATTCGATATGTTATACAATATTCATATTCTATATCTCTGAAGAGCAGAAACGTTGTCTATAAATGCTTATCAATATAGGATTTCATTATAGGGACAACTCTTCTGTGAAACGATCGTAAGATGCTTTAAATAACTAATTCAAAACTTTTAAACTAACATATATATTTATACATTATATTTATACTTATACATATTTACATATTTTTTTATATATATTTATATTTATTTATTTATATATATTTTTAATACAACAACTATTTTAACATGGGTATATCTTTCTGAGGAGTTTTGATATTAATTTCCTTATATTAATAATAATAATATATTATTAAAAAATATATATGTATAAGTATATAGTGAAAACATTCAAACATCATCACTATTTTTTCAAATCTTGCTGCATTTCACATGCACATTTTGGTCGTCCATAGTTGTCTTGGTGTTAAACCAACCAACTTTTTGGGGGGCTGTAAATTTTGGTCCGAAAAATTCAATTTGTACGCCAAAAAATTCAATAAAAACTTATTTTGATTGACTAGAAGGGGGGGGGGAAGCTGAGATTGAAACAGTAAAAAAAAAGGTTAACTGAAAAATAGATATAGAACAAGAATAAAACTCACTGAACATTCAAAATTTTGTGATACAGAATTGCAACTTGCTCGAGCAATCATTGCTGAGTTCTTGATACGACATTCTGATAAAAAAAAAAAAATAATAAAATAAAACAAAATATTGTGCAGCCATCTTCTGTATTATAGAAATGCTGCATTCATGAAAATTTTGCCACAATGGAATTTCATAACACAAAAGCATTTTTTTCATTGACTTCCACGGTCAATGGGAAATAGGGTTTGCATTATGTAAACTTGCTTCCCAACCATGTGGTCTGAAGTTCAATCCCACTGCATGACACCTTGGGCAAATGTCTTGTACTATAGCACAGGGCCAACCGAAGCCTTGTGGTGGATTTGGTAGAGGGAAATTGAAAGAAGCCCATCATATATGTATGTGTGTATGTATGTATGTATGTATGTATGCATGTTAACGATCCTGCCAGCTTGCCGCCTTACACTAATCTTATAATATTAATAATGTTTATTTTATCAGCACTTGATATGTCACAGATTCTATTTTATGATTTTTTTTAATACCAAAAAAAAAATAAAAATAAAAAATAAAAGATGAATTTGCCTCTTTATTTTTCATTTTTATTCATCACTATTATCCAAAGTTGCTTAATCCCACACTGGACATTTCTAAAGTATCATCTATAGCAGTAGTTCTCAACTAGGGTCCATATGGCCCTTGGTGGTGGTAGTGGTGGTGGTGGAGGGGTCCATATAAGATTTTGTTGTTAAAATTTATCAGTTATAAATTTGTAGTGACGCCTGGATGGAAGCAGCATGGTTAGTTAGTTAGACACAAAATACGAAGGCATTTTCACAGACTCGCAATGTCGCTCGCTGTCAGAATGCCAGCTCTATGGAGCTGGTCTTAGTCGCGTCCTGTCCGGTCAGAAGCCGGGGCTGAAGAGAGAGAATAGCGGTCAAGCCTAGCTGCTGCTGATGACTGCGCATGCGCATGAGAGACTTCCGGCAGGCCTTCCGGAAGACTGATACTTGTGCACGCGCAGATGAAAATCCCAAAATGGCATCTGAAACCTGGCGTCACTACAAATTGGTTGTACTTCTGAAATACACAAAATATTTTAACAATTTTATAAAAACTCCAAAGAGCTAGGGGTCCAGCAGAGAAAAATAGAAATCAAAAGGGTCCACAGGCAAAAAATGGTTGAGAACCACTGATCCATAGTATCATCCCTCTAAGAACTTTAGATACCAAAACAAAATTCTACAAACATTTACTTACTCGAAATAAGTGAGAATATTGAAGCATTTCGATTTCTTACAGTAGAAACAGGCAGCTCTTTTACTTCCTTCAGTTCTGAACATGGATGGCAATCATGGCCAGATGGCAAACCATAGGGATGTTTAATATGGTTGACATTCCAGGTAACTTTCGGTCTAGCTCTAATGCAAAACAGAAATTCAACAAATAATTTAGCGATTTCAGTTACAGACAGCGGTATTATTTTACGTGTAGGTGCAGAAGTGGCTGTGTGGTAAGTAGCTTGTTTACCAACCATATGGTTCTGGGTTCAGTCCCACTGCGTGGCACCTTGGGCAAGTGTCTTCTACTATAGCCACGGGCCGACCAAAGCCTTGTGAGTGGATTTGGTAGACGGAAACTGAAAGAAGCCCGTCGTATATATGTATATATATATGCGTGTGTGTGATTGTGTGTCTGTGTTTGTCCCCCTAGCATTGCTTGACAACCGATGCTGGTGTGTTTATGTCCCCGTCACTTAGCGGTTCGGCAAAAGAGACCGATAGAATAAGTACTGGGCTTACAAAAGAATAAGTCCCGGGGTCGAGTTGCTCGACTAAAGGTGGTGCTCCAGCATGGCCGCAGTCAAATGACTGAAACAAGTAAAAAAAAAAAAAGAGAGAGTGCACTATTTACATTAGTTGGACTGATGTCTACATCTTGTCAGACATCCAGAGGGTTTCAGTTCAATCTCAGGCAAAAAAGTAAAGCACTAGCTTAACCCTTTTGTTACCAACCCGGCTGAAACTGGCTCTGGCTCTGAGTATAAATGTCTTGTTTTCATAAGTTTTGTATTAAAATCTTCCACCAAACCTTAGTCATAATCTATGTTCCTAACACTAGCTGAATGATAACTAAGTTATTTGACTAAATTCCTTGTTATATTTAAAGTAATTGAAAGAAACACAGAGCATCTCAACAGAAATATGGTAAAAAAAAGGGTTAGCCAGAGTGTGTGCTGCCCGGGGCAGCCCTTCCATTTGCTACACCCAGACCCCATAAAAAACACATATTGCCTACAGCAGGCCCAAATGTGCAACCTGGGGTGGACTGCATCTACCGCTTCACCCCACTAGCTATGCTAGTGCAGTGAGGTGAATTCATAAAAAAATCAACAGAAGTATAAAATGTCACAAAATGCATACAGAATGGATCAAATAAAAGATTAGGTTTGAATTTCCAATGCAAAAGATGAGTTTGACACAGGATACCTGAAGAAGGCTGGAGCATACAACGGCCAAAATATAGTGAAAGCAATAGTCAAGATGAGGACATCAATCTGACTAATACAATAAGTACATACTAGTTTCTTATCTCAGAAATATAGGAATCTTTTACTCTTCTACTTGTTTCAGTCATTTGACTGCGACCATGCTGGAGCACCACCTTTAGTCAAGCAAATCAACCCCAGGACTTATAATTAGGGCTTAACAAAATTGCTTCACCACATACCGAAATTTAGAAATAGCAGTTAAATACTATTCTGCTACCATAAGATATTTCCCAGACAGAGTTGAGAGTATTGCTGTCAGGAAGAGCATCCAGCCATTCAAAACTCTGCCTTAGTATAGTCTTGTAGTATGGAAAAGTAAACATTAAGAATTATGACGATGATGATGGTGTGATGTTCATTCAATAAATTACAGTTTTTTAATATGTCTACAGAGGTTGTCCAGCCAAACAGGTGTGAAAACACTATCCAACAGCAGTGAATACTCATCAGCAGTTCTAAACAACCTAGGAACATTGCTCCCATCAGTAACTGTAGACCAATGGTTCCCAAAGTGAGCAGTATTGCTCCCCTGGAGGCAGTGGAAAGTTCCAAGAGGGCGTTGAAAAAATGTGGGGTGATAATGGGGTCGCAATTCATGTAAAAACAACAAAATAATGGGTTCATTAGATTAAGGTTTATTTGTGAAATACAGTTGCTTTGAATTTGCTTCAGAAAGAGGTCTACATTTGAGATGGTTAGTTGGGGTGGGGTGCTAGGAATTTGGCCTGGGCATCAAGGGTGCGGCAGCCCCCAAAAGTTTGGGAACCATTGCTGTAGACAGTGCTTGAGGAGACCTATTGAGTCAAGTACATCAACATCAAAAAATCAAATGGAAATTGTAGCTGTGATACCTGTGCCAGTGGCACATAAAAAGCACCATACGAACGTGGCTGATGCCAGTGCCGCCTTGACTGGCTTCCATGTCGGTGGCACGTAAAAAGCACCAACTGATCGGGGCTGTCACCAGCCTCCCCTGGCACCTTTGCCGGTGGCACGTAAAAAGCACCCATGACACTCACGGAGTGGTTGGCGTAAGGAAGGGCATCCAGCTGTAGTAACACTGCCAGATCGAACTGGAGCCTGGTGCAGCCTCCTGGCTTCCCAGACCCCAGTCGAACCGTCTAACCCATGCTAGCATGGAAAATGGATGTTAAATGATAATGATGATGATGATGAATACCTGGCAGATGTAGGGTCTGGCTAAGAATATCTGTAGGCAGTAACAATACACATAAAACAGCTAGTACAAGGAGTCTTTGAAAGGACCTGGAAACAATTATAGGCTGTGTTCAGCCAACAATTGTTTTCTTTCAAAGGACTGAAAACAACTGTGGACAATATCAAGCCAGCAATTGTAGATAAATTGCAGCCAACAAGTGTTGTTTTTGAAAAGACCAGGGTCCTGCTACAAGGACTAGAAATTAAGGACTAAGATAAATATGTCATTGAGAAATATACAAAGAATCTGTGTGGTAAGTAGCTTGCTTACTAACCACATGGTTCTTGCTTCAGTCCCACTGCGTGGCACCTTGGGCGAGTGTCTTCTACTATAGCCTCGGGCCGACCAAAGCCTTGTGAGTGGATTTGGTAGACGGAAACTGAAAGAAGCCCGTCGTATATATGTATACAAATAAATATGTGTGTGTGTGTGTGTGTGTGTGTGTGTGTTTGTGTGTCTGTGTTTGTGCCCCCAACATTGCTTGACAACCGATGCTGGTGTGTTTATGTCCCTGTCACTTAGCAGTTCGGCAAAAGAGACCGATAGAATAAGTACTGGGCTTACAGAGAATAAGTCCCGGGGTCGAGTTGCTCGACTAAAGGCGGTGCTCCAGCATGGCCGCAGTCAAATGACTGAAACAAGTAAAAGAGAGAGAAAATGGTAAGAGTATTCTGTCCTTACCTTTTATTTGCTGTAACTTTTGTTGATTTTTTGCTCACAATTTTGTCCATTTCTGGCTCAACAGTTTGGACTTCCTCAGTATCTGGTACAAGCAAGAAACAAATAATTTTTGGAGTTGCTATGGTTGTAAGACTAAAGCACAATGAGCTATACATCAAATGGCCATAGTGAGTTCAAACCTTAAATGACTAAATCCACTGATAAAATATCAAAACAAGGTTTGGCTTAGATTATTTGACTGACTGAGTCCCAACCATTACCTTACAACCATTATCAACCATCTTACAAACAATAACTCTGAGCACCTTTTCAAACTCCATCTCTCTAACACCCGTGGACATGTTTACAAAGTCAGAAAACAGCACAGCTCCCATGACTTTCGGAAACATTTTTTCACGCTAAGAGTTGCTGAAGCATGGAACAAACTGCCGGCATCAGTTGTTAGTTGTCGGAGCACTGCATCCTTCAAAACTTCCATGCTTCCTGAGATTCGCCAACAGTACACCTGATTTTTCTCCCCTCCATACACACACAAGCATGTATCTGACTCATACATTGTTCGCTTTCCAGACATTTGTACATTACTGCATATACTCTATATGCACTTTCTGACAAGTTGTGGTACACCTGAGCACTGTATGCAATAATTTCATTATTGTTACTGTTAAGTGAAAGAGGAAGGATATTCATTATTGAAACAAATCAGAATCAGAATTGCTTTACATTCCTTTCCATTAACCCTTTAATATTTAGATTATTTTGTCAAGTGTAAAATGAATGATAAAGGGTTAAGATCTCCTTTGATCATGAATGATCATGGGATTGCACCTAGAAAGTTCCCCCTCTGAGGCAGATGTCTGGTCAAGGTTATTTAAGGGAGACCAACAGTTGCCCATGTATACCAACCTCTCCTTTCCACACCACTGATGCTATCCAAGGGAAAGGCAAAGGCTGATACAGCTTGGCACTTGTGACATAGCAACTCATTTCTTATTTCTCTACTGCCCACAAGGGGCTACACACAGAGGGGACAAACAAGGACAGACAAATGGATTAAGTCGATTATATCGACCCCAGTGCGTAACTGGTACTTTAATCGACCCTGAAAGGATGAAAGGCAAAGTCAGCCTCAGTGGAATTTGAACTCAGAACATAGCGGCAGATGAAATGCCGCTAAGCATTTCGTCCAGTGTGCTAACATTTCTGCCAGCTCGCCACCTAGCAACTTATTTCTATAGATGAGGGAGCTGGAGCAATGAAATAAAGTGTTATGTTAAAGAACACAACACACAATGCAGTCTAGGAATTGAACTCACTACTTCAAGATTGTGAGCCTGATGCTCTAACCACTGAGCCATGTGCCTTTGTCAAATGTAACACCTACTTATTCACATTGCTTTGAATTAATCATGCATTATCTTGTGGCTTTGAGATTTCGGTGATGATATTGTTTATTTTTAGAATGTCATTGTAGGGTAGGTGTGAGAGGCTGGGTCCAGTAAGTATGCATGTAAAATAGGTAAAATATTTTAGGTTGGATATGGCTGGTTTAAATGCTAATAGGTATGGCTGTGTGGTAAGTAGCTTGCTTACCAGCCACATGGTTTCAGGTTCAGTCCCACTGCGTGGCACTTTGGGCAAGTGTCTTCTACTATAGCCTTGGGCTGACCAAAGCCTTGAGAGTGGATTTGGCAGACGGAAACTGAAAGAAGTCTATTGTGTATATGTATATGTGTGTGTGTGTGTGTCTGTGGTAAGTAGCTTGCTTACGAACCACATAGATCTGGGTTCAGTCCCACTGCGTAACATCTTGGGCAAGTGTCTTCTACTATAGCCTCGGGCCGACCAAAGCCTTCTGAGTGGATTTGGTAGACAGAAATTGAAAGAAGTCCGTCATATATATGTATATATGTATGTATGTGTGTGTCTGTGTTTGTCCCCCCAACATCGCTTGACAACCGATGCTGGTGTGTTTATGTCCCCATAACTTAGCAGTTCAGAAAAAAGAGACCGATAGAATAAGTACTAGGCTTCTAAAAAATAAGTCCTAGGGTCGATTTGCTCGACTAAAGGTGGTGCTCCAGCATGGCCACAGTCACACGACTGAAACAAGTAAAAGAGTAAGCTTTCATATAATTTTGAGGGCAATTTTCTAGAATGCCTCCTATTGCTGAAGTGTGTGAAATAGGAGTGACACCTGCAGTCAAACTAAAAGCTTACCAATGTGAGCAACATAATGGTTGTTGTAAGGCATGAACTTGTATCCGTGTAGACACATAGCCAAGTTCCTTAACCTCATTGAAACCCAATATCAGTGTTTTAAAGGTATCTCTTTTACTCTTTTACTTGTTTCAGTCATTTGACTGTGGCCATGCTGGAGCACCACCTTTAGTCGAGCAAATCAACCCTGGGACTTATTCTTTGTAAGCCCAGTACTTATTCTATTGGTCTCTTTTTGCCGAACTGCTAAGTTACGGGGACGTAAACACATCAACGATGTTGGGGGGGAGGGACAAACACATACACACATCAACGATGTTGGGGGGGAGGGACAAACACATACACACACACATACATATATATATATATACATATACATACATACATATATATTTATATATACATATATACGACGGGCTTCTTTCAGTTTCTGTCTACCAAATCCACTCATAAGGCTTTGGGCAGTCTGAAGCTATAGTAGAAGACACTTGCCCACGGTGTCATGCTATGGGACTGAACCTGGCACGATGTTGTTGGTAAGTAAGCTACTTACCACACAGCCACTCCAGTTGATTTTTTAAAACAGTAAGTCCATAAGAGCTGTCATCATTATTATCGTCATGGTCATGGTCATCATCATCATCATCATTTAACATCTGTCTTCTGTGCTGGCATGGATTGGATGGTTTGACAGGGGTTGGCAAGCCAGAGGACTGCACCATGCTCCACTGTCTGTTTTGGAATGGTTTTTTTTTTACAGCTGGAGAAAAATGAATTTACTCCAGTAATTGACAGATGCCTCATTTGTTGATCTTGGAAGGATGAACGGTAAAGTCGACCTTGGTGAGATTTGAAACCAGAGCACAAAAAAACTGAAATAAGAACTGTAGAGCATTCTATCCAACACCCCAACAACGGCTAATTTGCTGCAAGAGAATTATGTGATTCTAACAAAGAAGAATTGCATTGGATTCAATTTGTTGAGAATCAACATGCTGTCAGTAGAATAATCAGTAGACACCTGCATAATCAGTAGAATCTGCAGGTATTCTAGTTGAGCGTCAATTGCTTCTATCATACAAATCTGTGACAAGTTTTAAGCACTGCCTCACCACCTCTGACTAATCAATAGAACAGAACAAAGAAAATAGGCAGAATTTAGAGGTATATACTTACTAGTTTCATGTAGACTCTTTTTTAATGTCATCTTAGATGTTTTCATAAAAGGATTTGTCCATGCAATAGCCTATATGAAGAAAATAATAATAAGGATGTTAGGAAGTTGAAAGAGAAGGAACGACCCAAAGGACCTCTGGCTATTGAATATGGCTTGCTCTTTTGGTATAGTGTTGGTATAACATCAGCCAGAGCAAAAGTGTCATGGATAATAATAATAATAATAATAATAATAATAATAATAATAATAGATCTCTGGCTAATCATCCATGCAGGAAGTGCAAAAACTTGTCTTAACTGGTATGTCATATGTATTGAGAAGAGCATTGTTGCTGTAAATTTTCTTTCCTTCTTTCCCCTTTATTCTGTTTTATTCTTTTATTCTTTTATGTTTCAGTTCAATGACTGTGGTCATGCTGGAGCACCGCCATCACAATCATCTTTCCACTTTTCACCTTTGTTGGAGCAGCTTTTGGTGAAGGATGGAGTTCGATGTCCTTGCCCTCTTTTGAGTTTCCTGCCTGGATATTGGCTCATCTGGGATCTTGGTGAGCCAGAAGTCAAGTTCATATTTGAAAACATCTACGTCTACTCCATGGAGGCTCTTCAGATGCTTTGGCAGACAGTTAAACAGCTGTGGGCCCTTGAAACCCAAGCTATTGCAGTACATCGTCCTTGCCCATGATAAAGCAGTCGGCACAGTGGGGATGGCACAGTGGGGACGGCACAGTGACATCCTGTTTGTGGTCTGGTATAGCTCTTTATTCCAAAGTTTGGTACCAGAGTTTCCAGTTTCTTCCATATATATATATCACTGCATACCTCTCCCGCCTTCGTTCCAGGGAGTAGAGTCGTAGCTCTTTCAATCTGTCCCAGAAGCTCAGTTGTTCTATTGATGCAATTTTCTTTGTGTAATGTCGTTGGACTGCTTCAAGCTCTGCTATCGTCCTTGTAGTATAAGGTGGCCATAGCTGAGAGCAGTAGTCCAGTCGGCTGAGGATAAATGACTTCCATAGTGTCATCATAGTTTCTTGGTCCCTTGTCCAGAAGGTTCTCAGAATCCAACCGGCCAGTCTTCTGGATACTGCTACCATTTCGTTGATATGTGTGTTAAATGAGGCATTCATTTTGCTCATTTCTATTCCAAGATCATGCCCCATATTTGATTCTGGGATCGTTGCTCCACTTGGTCCAACGTACTGATGCCGTGATTCTTGAGCAGTGCTTAACTGTTAGCGGAGAGCCTGGAATTTACTTGCATTAAATTGCATGTTGTTATTCTCAGCCCATGTATAGATGGCATCTAGATCTTTCTGCAATAGCGTAGCATCAGAGGTGTCCTTGACTGACTGTGCGACTTTTGTGTCGTCGGCATAGCTGGTAAGCTTGGCTGCCTCGGTCACTGATGGCATATCTGATAGGGCTACTACTTTTCTATTTTTTATTTGTTTCCTTTTTCTCTCTGTCTTCCCCTTTTCTCTATCACATGACTCTGTAAATGAACAATCTGGTGTGCTTGTTTTAATGGCCTACCAATGTATACAGTACGCTTCTCTGCCCTAGGTGTCAGGAAGACACTCGGCAAGAAATGGAAACAGAATTGAAAGAAGATGCTAATGAAACTAATAATAATAATAAAATAGTTTCAAAATTTGGCACAAGGCCAGCAACTTTGAGGAGGGGTAAGTCGATTACATCAAGCCCCAGTGCTCAACTGGTACTTTTTTATTAAGTATTGAAAGCATGAAAGGCAAAGTTGACCTCAGCAGAATTTGAACTCAGAACGTAAAGATGGATGAAATGTCCCTAAGCATTTTTCCCAGCATGCTAACAGTTTTGTCAGCAAAGTCTTGAGTATATGAAGAGAATAATTCTTGCTAATTTTGGTATCTCTTTTACTCTTTTACTTGTTTCAGTCATTTGACTGTGGCCATTAGTCGAAGAAATCGACGCCAGGACTTATTCTTTGTAAGCCTAGTACTTATTCTATTGGTCTCTTTTGCTGAACCACTAAGTTATGGGGATGTAAACACACCACCATCGGTTGTCAAGCAATGTTGGGGGGAACAAACACAGACACAAACATATACACACACATACATATATATGGCAGGCTTCTTTCAGTTTCCATCTACCAAATCCACTCACAAGGCTTTGGTTGGCCCAAGGTTTTAGTAGAAGACACTTGCCCAAGGTGCCATGAAGTAGGACTGAACCCGGAACCATGTGGTTAGTAAGCAAGCTACTTACCACACAACCACTCGTGAGCTTTGGGTCAGCAATTTTAGGAGAGTGGGTAGGTCAATTACATCAACCCCAGTGCTCAACAGGTACCTGTCTTTTTCAACTCCTGAAGAAAAGGTGAAAGACAAAGTAAGGCCTCAGCAGAATTTGAACTTGGAATGTAAAAAGCCAGTCTATCGCAGAGTTACTCAAGAAACAGGAAAAAAGAGTGAGAGAAAGTTGGGGCAAAAGAGTACAACAGGGGTCGCCACCCCGCCTCTGCCGGAGCCTTATGGAGCTTTAGGTGTTTTCGCTCAATAAACACACACAACGCCCAGTCTGGGAAACGAAACCATGATCCTCCGACTGCGAGTCCACTGCCCTATCCACTGGGCCATTGCGTCTCCACAAAAATAAATGTTCTTTCTCAAGCCATGCCAGACTCACAAGGGCCAGTTTCCCCAGTTTCAGTGGTGCAGAAATTCCTCACCTGGACGGGACGCCAGTCCATTGCAGGATTACTCATTTTTGCCAGCTGAGTAGACTGGAGCAACGTGAAAATGAAGTGTATTGCTCAAGAACACAACACATTGCCTGGTCCAGGAATCAAAACCACAACCTTACGATCATGAGTCCAACACCCTAACCACTAAGCCACGTGCCTCTACATTATTATTATTACTGCTGCTGCTGCTCCCACCGCCGCCGCCGCCGCCACCACCACCACCACCACTACTACTACTACACTACTACTACTACTACTACTACTACTACTACTACTACTACTACTACTACTATTCTAAACCTGTAAAAGACAAATTTGCACATGCCATAGGATCATGGAAGTACACCTAAACGAACAGTAAAAATTCACATGAATTATCCTCATCACCATTACTGCCTTAGCACTATCATTATCGTCATCAACAATAGCAGCAAACACCATCAGTTCAAAAATGTCTTGCGCTTTAAACTGTGTTAACCCTCTTAGACCTGGGTCCCTGTGTCTAACTTTACTCACCACTTGGGCTCCTGAGCTGAATTTCAGAACAACCTGCTGTACTTGAGGAGACCTATTGAGTCAAGTACATGAACATCGAAATAAATATCAATGGAAATAGTAGTTATGATACCTGTGCCGGTGGCACATAAAACGCACCATCCGAACGTGGCCGTTGCCAGCGCCGCCTTGGCTGGCTTCTGTGCCAGTGGCACGTAAAAGGCACCGTCTGAATGTGGCCGATGCCAGCGCCGCCTTGACTGGCTTCCGGTGGTACGTTAAAAGCACCAACCGGTCGTGGCCACTGCCAGACTCTCCTGGCACCTGTGCCGGTGGCACGTAAAAAGCATCCACTACACTCGCGGAGTGGTTGGCATTAGGAAGGGCATCCAGCTGTAGAAATTCTGCCAGATCAGACTGGAGCCTGGTGCAGCTTCCTGGCTTCCCAGACCCTGGTCGAACCGTCCAACCTGTGCTAGCGCAGAAAACGGACGTTAAACGATGATGATGATATAAAGCTCAAGAGTAACAATTGCAGACAAACTAATGGACAGAATTAGCTGCATCTTCTTCTATGTGTGTTGTTCGTTATCACCTTACTGGGAATCCAGCAGGCATGGCATTTAACTTAGCGGGAATATGGCGTGACAGGGTTAATATCAAAAGAATTCAATGGAGTGTGAAACCAGCCTACCTGACCCTTAGGATTGCATAAGATGGTGGTGACATCTGATTCAGTGGCCCAGCTAGGTTGCTCTTTAAACAGGTAATCCAAAGGTGACTGGTTATTGATGTCTGTGTGTGTAGAGGATGCCCACACAGTCATTATAGAATTTCGAGGAAATTTTGCTTGTGATGGGAACTTAAAAATGACAATAGGTTCACCCTCGAAGTTCTGTTGAATTATGTGATTACCAATCTCCATTTCCTGAAATAAGGTTAGAAAGGATCAAAATAAAAACAAAAATACCCAACTAGATTCTCAAAAGAGTTATATTGTAAATAGAGTTTAAATAAAGGTCGTCGCGTGATCGTTACCAACGTCGCCTTACTGGCACCTGTGCCGGTGGCATGTGTAAAAAGATTCGAGCAAGGTCATTGCCAGTACCACCTGACTGGCCCCCATGTTGTCAAGCGATGCTGGGGGGGGGGGGGGGCAAACACAAACACACACACACAAACACACACTCACACACACACACACACACACACACACACACACACACACACACACACACACACACACACATATATATATACATATATACGATAGGCTTCTTTCAGTTTCTGTCTACCAAATCCACTCACAAGGCTTTGGTCGGCCCGAGGCTATAGTAGAAGATACTTACCCGAGGTGCCACGCAGTGGGACTGAACCCAGAACCATGTCGTTGGTAAGCAAGCTACTTACCACACAGCCACTCCTATGCTTATATAGAGATAATAATTTTAAAAATATAAGAAAGAAGAACTTACCTTTCCTTCAGAATTATACAGTCGTATAAACTTGCCATTGGGATCAACTTCCAAAATACTGAAATGAGCCAGGGCACTGCTGTAATGGAAGTAAAAGATAAAGAGTGAAGAATCATAGGTGGAAGCTGATGATGTTGCTATTGTTGTTGTTGTTGTGGTGGTGGTGGTGATGGTGGATGTGGCTGTGTTGGTGATAGCATGAGCAATGGTGAAGTGATGTTGATTGTAGTTGTAGTGCTTAGCCCAAGCTCAGTACTGACTAAGCAGACCTGTGATCAAAGCATTCCAGCCATGACTATTCCAAGTGAGGTACTATATCCCCTATGCCGGATGTATTTCCACAGAAAATCCTTATATATAAAATTCAAGTTGTGTGTGTGAGACTCTGTCTCCTCTGATTTAGATTCCTAACTACTCCCACATTTTGCGGTGCAGTTTAACCAAAAGCGGGTATCTTATAGTCGTCATTCATATCGAGCCCTTCTGGGTATTAGCGCACGTCTACGATGAGTCTACGATTTAAAAAAAAAATTACCATCATTTTTCCGCATTTTTAATGATTTTTGCTCAGGTTATATAAGGGAAGTAACTCTCTAAAAACGCTTATATAGTTATTTCCCTTACAAACCCGAGCAACGCCGGGCGATACTGCTAGTTGGAAATAAAGGACATCGCTTGCATGATGGTGGCACTCATCTATAACTACCATGGAAAGTCAACGCAAGGAATAGACACAAATAACATGCACACACACACACACATACACACATATACGAGGAAGTGGTCCTGAGAAGTTACTGGCTTTAAGAGTGTCACGAAAGGCCTGGTTGGAGGCCCCAACCTTCCAAGTTCTTTTACAGGGCTTCGATTTAAACTGAAGGACTGGTGCAATAAGTGTGTGAACCTGATGGGGGAATATGTTGAATAAAATCATAATTAACTGATCCCTCCTGTATTTTCTTTTACTGAAAGCCAGGAACTTTTCAGCACCCCATCATACATACATACATACATACATACATACATACATACAGATATGTATGTATATATATATACATTTTTTAATAATATACTATTATTAATATTAAGAAATCAATATCAGATATTGATTTCCTAATATTAATAATAATATACTATTAAAATATGTATGTATGTATGTATGTATGTATGTATGTGGTGTGTGTGTGTGTGTGTGTGTGTGTGTGTGTGTGTGTGTGTGTGTGTGTGTGTGTGTGTGTTGTGTGTGTGTGTGTGTGTGTGTGTGTGTGTGTGTATGTATGTATGTATGTATGTAATCGCTCGTATTAAATATATAAATACTTTAATAGTATTAATACTTTGATACAATAGAGCACTGAATATAAATTCAGTATATAATATTCTCATTGAATATATTTAACTAAAGATTTATATATATGTATGTATACACACACACACACACACACACACACACACATATATGAAGATCACAGGTCCTTCCCAAGCCACAGGGTCATAGGGCTGGTTTTCTGGATTCTATGGCATACATATATCCCCACCCAGGACAGGGAAACGGTCAGTTGCAAGCTTACTAATTTTTGCCAGTTGAGTGGACTGGAGGAACGTAAACTGGGTTATTTTGCTCAAATGCACAATGCATTGCCTGGTCCCGGAACTGAAGCCAGAATCTTACAATCATGAGTACAATACTAAGCAATGCACCTCCACACACACACACGTAAGGGCTTCTCTCTGTATCCATCTACCACATCCACAAATCCACTCACAAGTCTTGAGACTAAAATAGAAAGCACTTGCCCAAAGTGCAACACTGTGGTATTGAACCTGAAACCATGTGGTTGGGAAGCAAACTTCTTACCGCACAGCCATGTCATTCTTTATTCTTTATTCTTACTTGTTTCAGTCATTTGACTTCAGCCATGCTGGAGCGCCGCCTTTAGTTGAGCAAATCGACCCCGGGACTTATTCTTTGTAAGCCAAGTAGTTATTCTATCGGTCTCTTTTGCCGAACCGCTAAGTGACGGGGACATAAACACACCAGCATCGGTTGTCAAGCAATGTTGGGTGGGGACAAACACAGACACACAAACACACACACATACATATATATACATATATACGATGGGCTTCTTTCAGTTTCCGTCTACCAAATCCACTCATAAGGCTTTGGTCGGCCCTGGGCTATAGCAGAAGACACTTGCCCAAGATGCCACGCAGTGGGACTGAACCCGGAACCATGTGGTTGGTAAACAAGCTACTTACCACACAGCCACTCCTGCGCCTATGAGTATAAAACTGTTCAAGGTTTGACACTGAGAGAAAAGAAATAACCACAAATCAAAACAAATATCCAAATACTATAGAGAAGATATGAAATTAGTTACCTTGGATACTTGGTAGCATAGTCATTATATTTGAGCTTCTCATAATATTTAGATACATGTTGCCATAGTTCTGCACTTTTAGTTGGATTAGAAGTTTTACTACTGAAAATCTGTTCGGAAGATTTTCCTTCAATGAAATCTGATGGAGAACTGAAGTCCCATGGCCGAAAGCCTAAAAGATTTAAACAGAAGAATATATTATATTGGGAACTAATTAGAGCATGGGACAAAATGCTTTGCAATATTTAGTTACATTAAGGCAGCGAGTTAGCAGAATCGTTAAAAACCAAAGGAGAAAGAAAAAAATCATTGAGATTTAAAAATATATTGAAGTTAGTTGGACTGTTTCCTCTTTTTCTGTTCTTGAAGAGGTTGTTTGAATAAGACATTTGTGTACAATCACACAGTGAATTCAGTGTAGTTTAATTACACACATTTCCAGCTAAGAAATCTAGTCAAACAGTAAAGTACACTGTAGCATCAATACTACACAGATTTATATGTCAGTAATTTGATTACTGAAATAGCTGCCAGAAATGTGTTATTTACGCAAATCAAATTTTCCCATTAAATGGAGACCTTAATAGATGTCTCCATGGTTTGTTATAAACAGGTACTCAGTTCCGAAAGTGATTTTCCAGAATGTCATTTGGACTTGTCCTTCATAATCTATCAATGAAGACATTGTGTAAAAGACAGTTACTCATGGTTTCTGTAGTATTTAATTCAATTGCTTAGTCCAATTACATATACAGTATCAGCTAAAAGTTAAGATTTACTCTGAAGTATATTATATTTTAATGCATTAACGAAACACAAAAATACATATGCTTTCTCATTGACTCTATTCTCTTATTGTCATTACCCCAACTACTTGTCATTTGAACTCTTCTTCACCAGCAAATATCAGCTTCACATACTTTTAGCTGTCTACTCTCCTTTCCTCTTCTGCAAGTCACACATTATTGATATCCATCTTGCTCCATTACCTCCAACCATTTGCCCAAATATTCATCTCTCTCTAGCATTATTCTCCACTATGGATGCCTCTCTCTAATCCCTCCATCCTCTTTTATATCAGTTTCAAATTTTGGCATGAGACCAGCAATTTCAGGGATGGGGTGTAAGTCAATTACAATAACCTCAGTGCTCAATTGGTACTTATTTTATTGACCTCAAAACAATGAAAGGCAAAGATGACCTTGGCAGAATTTGAACTCAGAATATAAAGATGGATAAAATGTTGCTAGGCATTTTTCTTGGCATGCCAATGGCTCCGCCAGCTCACCACCTTCATCTTCTTTCATATTTAATTCTTTATTGCCCACAAGGGGCTAAACATAGAGGGGACAAACAATGACAGTCAAGGGGACTAAGTCGATTATATCGACCCCAGTGCGCAACTGGTACTTATTTAATCGACCCCGAAAGGATGAAAGGCAAAGTCAACCTCGGCGGAATTTGAACTTAGAACGTAACTGCAGACTTATCATCGCCTTATCTTCTTTCATATTGTCACCATAATCACTTTGTTTTTACTATTTCAGCCTCTTCCTACATCTCACCCTAATTCATCTGAATTCGCCTCAGTCACCCTGCATCATTCTTCATACTGAAGCCCCATTCTCCATCTCAGCCTAACTCATCTTTTGCTGCAGTGGCTTTCTTTTCTACTCACTCTATCAATCAATGTCTCCTAGAACAAACTGAAAAAAAAAACATTAAGCAATAGGGATTCCTTTTGTCTTAGGCATGAGATGTTTTGGCACAGCTGTTTTGGCACCACCAATTTGACATCACTGATTCAACACTGACTTATTTGACATCAGACATTTTAATGTTTCTATTATTTTCTCCCTCTTTCTCTCTCTTTGTTTATGCTGAACCCTAATTATAATTATGCTCATAATTATAGAATTTTAATATATATATATATATTATATATATATATATATATATACACATATATCTATATATATCTATATCTATCTATCTATCTATCTATCTATCTATATATATATATATATATATATATATATATATATGTAGATATATAGATATATATATATATAGGAAGTGGCTGACCTCCCTTGTTCGAAGGTTATAATGGACACGGGTTTGTGTGTCACATAGGTAGCTAGAGGTGATGGCCTCTTGGAGCTAATCAATGGCAGCATTCGTCCTATATTTCTAGACTGCCATATTAGCTGGGCAATAACTATTAATATCCAGTACCGCTGCCATAGTTTCCTTCAGAGAGACTTCGAAATAATAATATTTCTATATATTTATATCTATTCATCTATTTATTATATATAAATATGCACACACACGCATATACATACGTATACATATAATGAATAATGATGAATGTAATGAATAATAATTATTTATAATTCTGGTACCAGGCCTAAAATTTAGGGGAATGTTTTAGTCAATTAAATCACCCTCAGTCCATGACTCGTTCTTCCTTTTATTGACGGTGGTGAGACAAAAGGCAAAGTTGATTCTGACGGGATGTGAACTAAGAACATGATGGCCTGGAAGAAATACTGCAAGGCACTTTCTCTGATGCTCTATAATAAGGAAAATCATTTGAAGATATAAAACATACATATAGGCGCAGGAGTGGCTGTGTGGTTAGTAGCTTGCTAACCAACCACATGGTTCCGGGTTCAGTCCCACTGCGTGGCACCTTGGGCAAGTGTCTTCTGCTATAGCCCCGGACCGACCAATGCCTTGTGAGTGGATTTGGTAGACGGAAACTGGAAGAAGCCCCGTCGTATATATGTATGTATATATGTGTGTTTGTGTGTCTGCGTTTGTCCCCCTAGCATTGCTTGACAACCGATGCTGGTGTGTTTACGTCCCCGTTACTTTGCGGTTCGGCAAAAGAGACCGATAGAATAAGTACTGGGCTTGCAAAGAATAAGTCCCGGGGTCGATTTGCTCGACTAAAGGCGGTGCTCCAGCATGGCCGCAGTCAAATGACTGAAACAAGTAAAAGAGTAAAGGGAGTATACAGGCAGAGCATGGCTGTGTGCTAAGACACTTGGCAGAAATGTTAGCTGGTAAACTGGCAGAAATGTTAGCACGCCGGGTGAAATGCTTAGTGGTATTTCGTCAAATTCCGCCGAGGTCGACTTTGCTTTTCATCCTTTCGGGGTCAATTAAATAAGTACCAGTTACGCACTGGGGTCGATGTAATCGACTTAATACCTATGTCTGTCCTTGTTTGTCCCCTCTATGTTTAGCCCCTTCTGGGTAATAAAGAAATAGGTATTTCATCTGCTGTTACGTTCTGAGTTCAAGTTCCGTCAAGGTCGACTTTGCCTTTCATCCTTTCAGGGTCGATAAATTAAGTACCAGTTACACACTGGGTCAATGTAATCGACTTAATCCCTTTGTCTGACCTTGTTTGCCCCCTCTGTGTGTAGCCCCTTGTATGCAGTACAGAAATAAGAAGCTTGCTTCCCAACCACATGGTTCCAAGTTCAGTCCCACTGCGTGGCACCTTGGGCAAGCATTTTCTGCTATAGCCTTTTGGCTGACCAAAGCCTTGTGAGTGGATTTGGTAGATGGAAACTGAAAGAAGCCCCCATTGTATATGTATGTATATATATTTGTGTGTATCTGTGTTTGTCCCCACCACCATTGCTTGACAGCTGATGTTGGTATGTTTACATCCCCCGTAACTTAGCAGGTTGGCAAAAGAGACCGATAGAATAACTACTAGGCTTACAAAGAATAGATCCTTGGGGCAATTTGTCCAACTAAAGGCAGTGCTCCAGCATGGCTGCAGTCAAATGACTGAAACAAGTGAAAGAATAAGAAGATATAAAGAACCTGTATTGAAGGTCTGCGTGTAAGTCCTGCTTATATTGAAGCTCTTACTCCGAGTGTGATCAAAGAAAATATTTTCTCTGTAATCTACGTCTGTTTCAATAGATCTTCTGCCAGCGTGTGAATACATCCTGCAGGTTTCAAACACAGTTTTGTTTTTGTAGCGAAGGTAAATGTACAAGTGTAGGTGTATAAAGTTGATGGCCTGCTTCTAGATGGTGTACTAGTAGGCTTTTAAGAGAAGCCTCAACTGAAAAAAAAAAAAAAAAAAAAAGTAGTTCTTGGATATATTCTGTTTACAACTTATTTGGCCACACAGTTCTTGTGTTCACTGGAGCTTTTGAAATCTGTAAGATAAAACAAAATACTTTGGTTATTATGATTAATAATAATAATAATTAATTCTTTTTATTGGCCACAAGGGCTGACACACAGGATTAGAAAACATAAAGGGACAAAACAGGACGAAAAGTTACAAAGGGTTTTGTCCGTTTGTGAAAAAAATCATGTAAAAACAGTATAACAATCAAATAATATAACAACGAAAAACTCCCAATAGGGGGAGGCGTTACGAAAGGTTCCTGGTGGAAAAAAACCCATAAAACCCAACGGGAGCCTGGTCAAAAGGGGGGTAGAGAGTAATCCTTTCTACTATAGGTACAAGGGCCAAAATTTGGTGGAGGGCGCTAGTTGATTACATCAACTCCAGTGCTCCACTGGTATTTATTTTATCAACCCTGAAAGGAGGATAATAATAATGATTTCAAATATTGGCACAAGGCCAGCAATTTCTGCTGGTATTTATTTTATCAAACCTAAAATGATGAAAGGCAAAGTTGACCTCGGCAGCATTTGAATTCAGAACATAAAAACAGACGAGTTGCCACTAAGCATTCTGCCTGGCACGTTAATGATTCAGCCAACTTGCCACCTTTTTAATAATAATAATAATAATAATAATGATACTAATAATAATAACATAATACCTATTTCTTTACTACCCACAAGGGGCTAAACACAGAGAAGACAAACAAGGACAGACAAACGAATTAAGTCGATTATATCGACCCCAGTGTGTAACTAGTACTTATTTAATCGACCCTGAAAGGATGAAAGGCAAAGTCGACCTCGGCGGAATTTGAACTCAGAATGCAACCGCAGACGAAATGCCACTAAGCATTTCGTCTGGTGTGCTAACGTATCTACCAGCTCGCCGGTGACACGTAAAAGCACCCACTACACTCTTGGGGCGTTTGGCGTTAGGAAGGGCATCCAGCTGTAAAAACTTTGCCAGATCAGATTGGAGTCTGGTGCAGCCATCTCATTCACAATCTTCCAACCCATGCTAGCATGGAAAGCAGACGTTAAATGATGATGATGATGATGATGATGATGAAGGTGTTTAGCTAGTAGAATCGTTATAATGCCAGGCAAAATGCCTAGCAACATCTCATCCATGGTTATGTTCTGAATTCAAATGCTGTCAGGGTTGACTGAGCTTCTCATCCTTTTGGGGTTGATAAAATTAGTACCAGTTGAGCACCAGGGTCGATTTAGTTGACTTGGCACTTCTCACGAAATTGCTGACCTTGCACCAAAATTTGATACCAATAATAATAATAATAATAACAACAATCCTTTCTATCATAGGCACAAGACTTGAAATTTTGGAGAAGGGGCTAGTTGATTACAGTGCTTGACCAATAATTTTTTTACTGACCCTGAAAGAATGAAAAGCAAAGTCAACCTTGACAGAATTTGAACTCAGAACGTAAAATCTGGAAGAAATGCCACTAAGTACCTTGTCTGATGCATAAATGTTTCTGTCAACTTGTAACCTTGTATATAATACTACTACTACTACTACTACTACTACTACTACTACTACTACTACTACTAATAATAATAATAATAATAATAATAATAATAAATATTATTTCTAATATAGGCAGAGACGTGGCTGTATAATTAAGAAGTTTGTTTCCTAACCACATGGGTCTAGGTTCAATCCCACTGCATAGCACATTGGGCAAATGTCTTCTTCTACAGCTTCAGGCCAGCCAAAGCCATGTAAACTAATACACCTGCTTGTTGTTCCTTCCCCTGTCTTCGTCTTTTTGTTTTCTGTAAATTTGAAATACATTATAAATATATATTTGACAGGCTTGTTTCCAAATTTGACAGGCTTCTAGCTACGAAATCCACTCACGTGGACTTGGCCAGCTTTTGATTTTGGCTGAAGATACTCGACTAAGTTGCTACACAGTGGGACAGAACTTGAAACCAAATGGTTGAGAATAATAGCATGCTGTTTAATGATAGGGCAATGATATCTGGAAATGAGCAGACCTATGATTGTGTACATCAGGAGTACTCAACCATTTTTTGTCCATGAACCCTTTTGTATGTTATTTTATTCTAGTGGACCCCTATCGCCATTCTGTGTTTATAAACTAATTTTATAGATACTTCTTTCAAAGTTCCTATTTGATTTATCATACATTTACTAGTGTAGGTTGAACTATATAAAATGTTAGAGAAAGTTCCAACTTTGATCGTTAAATTTTTTTTATTAGACTAAATTATAGAATGTGTCCTTCCATTTTTAGAGATAGTTGAGTGTGGTTTGAAGGAGGTTTGGCTGATATTTCCAGCAAATTGAGCGATCACACAGAGGCTCACTGATTTTTTTTATGGCACTTCATAAGATTTTCTTTTCCTATCGCCCTCTCCAACAGATCTGTGATCAAAGGTGTTCTAGTTACGGCCAATGTTTCTTTAAGAAAGGAGGGTGTAATTTGACTTATTTCTAGCAGATAGATCAATTTACAGAGGTTCTCTCATTAGCTAATTACGCCCATGGTATGGCTAAATTCTGCTAAAACACAAATTAAATACATGCATGGATTTTAACATTTGCAACGCCCACTCATTCGTAACAAAGGAATTATGGTCGAATTAGATATCGTTAAAAGTTAAACGCAACGAAACAAAACTTGGAAATAAAAATTAAGTTAAAAACCAATTCGTTGGTAAAATTGTTCAGCAAAATCCAAAAGAAATAGTTTTCTTGCATTTTTGAAGATGAGAAAGAGAAATTTCGTTGATTGAAATAAAAGAAGAAAATAATGTAATTTTTGGTCTAATAAAAGATATTTCCTTACATGAGTAAATAGACTGGAGTATTGCGTAAATAAATGTTTCTTTCTATTAAAATTGTCATTCAGATTTATGTTTTACATAAGAATAGTTTTAAATGTTCATTGAACCAACGACGAAAAGACGAATCACATAACATATCGACTTTTTCTTTTGATAATAGGAAAAACAAAAAAGTTCCTAGAAACAGTTTTGAGTGAAGATTTGTCGCAAAGAAGACACAAACATCGAACTTGTGCAGTTAGCGTGAAAAATAACGGACAAAACTTGATGACGAGAAAAGCTCATAGAAGAGAAGAACGTCAATAGTCTGAGAAAAAGAAAACAAAATCATATGAACAGCAAATGCATATTTATTTCACTTGAATCAGAATAACCAGAAATTGAATTTAGAACATAATTTTGTGATAATAAGAATTTGTTTCTTTTAAGAAAATACGCAAAAAGAGCGTCTTATTGATCACGGTATTTCATTGCGGTGATCGCGGATTATAACGTGCAGTTTTTCACTTCAGTAAAAAAAAGTTATCACTTTCAGTCGGTTATTTAATAAGCTTCAGTTTTGATTCTGCTTTTCTCCGACTCCTCTTAGCTATCATGTCTTTTTGGTATCATGCGAAGAAATTAAAACTAAAACTAACGAACTGCACACCAGAAGACTTTTTCAATAGTTTCTGGGAAATGGTGCAATGGCAGAAACGAGCATTTGAACACCAGAAAAGATTGTTATTGCGTGTTGTGAAAAATACGAACTGTAATGGTTTATTGATTTCATAGATGTGCACTTCTGTAATACATTTTCCCTTCCTATATGTGTATATTTCCTCTTTTTCCACGGCTATATCGACTTCATTTGGTTAAAATTATTATTTCTAGATTGCTGTTGTTATTGTTATTATTATTATTATTATTATTATTATTATTATTATTATTATTATTATTATTATTATTTTATTATTATTATTATTATCATCATTATTGTTATTATTATTATTATCATCATTATTATTATTATTATTATTATCATCATCATCATTGTTATTATTATTATCATCATTATTGTTGTTGTTATTATTATTATTATTATTATTATTATTATTATTATTATTATTATTATTATCATTATTATTTTTATTATTCACTTACAAAACTTAACAAAATTAAGTTTCTTTAAGTGAAAACGGTACGCCAGAACATTCCGTGACCGCCTTCTAATTGCTTGTAACCAGTTTACACACAAATATAATTTGAGCAACCTTTAGAACTATTAGTGGAATATTTTCATGATGCTTTGAAAGAAAAACAAGACGGAATTAAAGAATCGACACGTCATGTAACGAAAGTATACATTACTAATGGATATAATATTTTCGAACTACCAACATCTTGAGGTAATAATTCTCGTAACTTTCTGTTACGAATCTTTGTTACAGCTCGGTATTTTTTCGTTTCGTGATCAGAAAACGAAAGTGGCAGTATTCGGTTATGTCCAGACAGACCTGTCGAACAGAAGGAACCACATCCCACTCACTCACCCCACCAAAAGAACATTTGTGGAGATTGCAATTTAGCCACCTACTTCATAAAAGACTGCTGACCATATGTTTTATTCTTGTCCACTCCTTCATTTTTATTTTTGTGTTTAACATTTTTTCGATTTTATTTTTCGAGTTCCACGTTTAAAAATACAGATTACGATTCTCATTTACCCATTTACTTGTTTCAGTCATTTGACTGCGGCCATGCTGGAGCACCGCCTTTAGTCGAGCAACTCGACCCCGGGACTTATTCTTTTTGTAAGCCCAGGACTTATTCTATCGGTCTCTTTTTGCCGAACCGCTAAGTGACGGGGACGTAAACACACCAGCATCGGTTGTCAAGCAATGCTAGGGGAACAAACACAGACACACAAACACACACACATACATATATATATATATATATATACATATATACGACAGGCTTCTTTCAGTTTCCGTCTAACAAATCTACTCACAAGGCATTGGTCGGCCCGGGGCTATAGCAGAAGACACTTGCCCAAGATGCCACGCAGTGGAACTGAATGCGGAACCATGTGGTTGGTTAGCAAGCTACTTAGAAAGCCACTCCTGCGCCATTCTGAACATTTAAAAAAAAAATTTTCATTCTTAATACCAGTTGCCTACGATTTCCACTTTCATGTCGTGACCATAAACAGAAAGAATACCTTTCGGTTCTTTATGTTCCGATTTCAAATCCCGCCAAAGTCATCTTGGCCTTTCAATTATACGAGGTCCATAAAATAAAGTACCAATCAAGTACTGGGTTAAATTTAATCATCTAATCTTCGGATCTTTTCGGTTTGAACGGCAGTTTTTTCTAGCGGTGTCATATGAAATTGTCACCCATAATTATGACCCTAGTATCGATCTATTGTATTTCAATCTGTTTTAGGGTTAGAGTTAGGGTTATGGTTAGGGGTGGGGGGAAGGGTATCTTTTTTCTTCAGAAATGTAAATAAACCCAATCTGTGTCTTAAACGAGGGACATATTCATACGGCACATAATGTTTTTTTTACCTCAATAGACGTCATTGATT